>NC_030416.2:30729067-30936567 GCF_001660625.3 Ictalurus punctatus
CAAAGTAAACACAGTTCTGCACAGTGGACTCACCAGTATTGGGCCATTTTACACAACTGAACGCCGTAAATACTTCAATATAAATTCCTTTAGCACTGGTGTATTTGGATTTAACGTACTTCAATATACAGTTCAGGGTTTATATTATTATACTGTATATTTTAAGTATTGCCCAACATTTGTCCTGTGATGGACTGGCATTCCGTTCAGGGTGTATGTCTGCTTTATACACGGCTTTCCGGGGATATGCTCCGGATCTCTTGTAAGACTAACCAGGATGAAGTGGTCACTGAAAACGAATGTATAAATAAATAAATAAATAAACAAATAAATAAATAAACCGAATTTTTGGTCAGTACTAAATTTGTTAAATGTGTTCGGCAGGTGGCAGCTATAGATGTGGACATGACCTTTTTTGAGCCCAAAATGCAGGACATTCTTGAGCAAAACTGCACCAACGACCATGACTGCAATTTCTTCGACTGCATCTCTAAATGTGACACAAAGAGAAACAAGTGTGGATCAAAACGCAAAAACAGCAACCTTCAGGTAAGTGTAATGAATTAATATTAATATTAATAGAGTTACTATTTAGTGTGTATTTATTTCTTCAAAACATAGACTATTATAGCATTACAGTTTATTGCTAATTAATTTAACACTTATTTGTTAGTCAGGCATTTGGATAATTGTAATATTTTCAGACATGTGCAAAATGGTAGGCAGTTTCACAGAAAAAGACTGTTGTAACAATGGTCAGGAGGGAAAGCTATTCCTCAACCTCAAGCATTACCGTGAACAATGTGCGGAATGTTAAGTTTGTGATAGCACTGAAAAGAAACGGACTGGAGCCTACCGTCATTATGTGTTATAAACAGCGCTGAGGTTAGCAGCCTCGGTGTTGAAAAACAGAAACCTTTGTGGTCAGGAGAAACAAAGACGATTTCAAATTGTATCTGAAAGCAAGGCGAAAACTAAGCAAAACAATGACGGTAATAATAATAAAAGATTTTATAAAGTGCCTCAGTAGAGTGGCTGTTTATTTACAGTCATGCGTGTAAATAAACATTTAAAAAGAGATAGTACATTTTAATAAAACTATATGATTTTAGCTTTATCACATCTTCGCTTTCATCTTTTCACGATAAAATCAAAATCATTTGTCAGTGCAAGCCCCCTTTTAAGGAGACCAGCTAACAGACGAGTGAGGGAAATGAAACCAAGTCCAGCTCCATGCCTCAGACAGAGCCCATCTCTCCATCACTGATCACTTATCACACCACCAGATGACCTCTGTCATCCTATTGTCCTTCCTGCCACTCAGAACAATAGGGGCTTTGTGTCGTCCAGGATGCCAGGTCAGGCCAAGCAGATGAGCATATCTCCTGCTCCTGTCCCCTTCAAACCACATGAAATAAGAATATGACCGATGATTGTAATCAGGGCCATGAAATAAGACCAGCAGGTCACGCTCATAATGGCTGTTTCCTATTATCTTGCAGCCTTCCATTTGGCCTCGCTGATGGTCAACTCTTCGTCAGCTCTTTCTCTCTCTTTCTCTCTGTACAGGTGATCTGTGAGAAGATCTTCCGCTCGTGGTTCTCTCCCACGCTGCTGGGGGATAAAGCGGGGCGCCCCCTTCAGGTGGAGCTCCAGCAGGCGGTGCAGGATTGTGCGGAGACAGAGGGAGGAGAGGACGCAGAGCGCGCCCGGAATATAAGGTTGCACCTTAAGGGTCTCCTCACGCAACTCGTCCAGGAGGACTCGGCCAATCATCAGAGCCGAAAGCAAGCACACGCAAAACGCCGCATCCATACGGCGCTCAATTTCTGAGAGGTCACATGAAAATGGTGCTTGGTAGTGATAAAATATTCAGATTGAGTTCATCAAGAGTTTATAGTTAATTTCATATAGCTGGTTTACCCCCTCGACTGTAGTCACACTGTGGAGTTTTAAATGTAATAGTACTTAAACAACTATGCTATTATAGCAGAGTTTCAATTTTGTTCATTAGAGATAAAAAAAATATTCTTATGAAATACTGGATGTACTGTAAATAACAGTTTTGTATAGAAAAATCATATGTAAATTTGCAAATGCGTAAATAAAACAAGCTCTTGTCATCATCTTCTTGTGAGAAGTTGCATCACAGACCAACAGCTGCCTTTTATCTGTCTGTTGTTTAATGGTTCCATATCAACACCTAGCTGAGAAACTCAAGGATCAAACCAACATTTGTTTCCCATCACTTCCCAGCATAATGGAAGAATTTGGTAGATTCCGTCATCTTAGCATTCGTCTTTTAGGCAGAATCCCTTCCTCAAAGAGATCATGTTCCAGTTGGTCTCCAGCTGCCTGCTCAATGAGGATTGGAAAGGACAGACTAAACACAACCACGGGTCAAGGAAAGAAGGAGAAGACAAGATGTATTACAGCACAGGATGCAGAAAAAGCATGACGGACTCCTCCTAATATGCTACCTGCCGGTGAGCTTTGTAGATTTGTCTCTAATTCTATCTCAGTGAATTATGGGTGTGCTCTGATGGCAACAGCAGGCATCTGGTTTTGATTGGACTCCAGGTACAGAGTGTCCGGAAACAAACAGGACAGGGATCGGTGGATTGGCCCTCAGAACTCAAGCTCATTCTTTTAAAGAGCAATGTCAGTGCCAGTTGGTTGTTTTAATCAGAAATTTCTAATGAAGCGTCTCCAAGCATGATGGAGAACAGGTCACTGAGACATTTATCACTTTTCACATACTGTAATACTCAGGTGTTTAAATGGCTCATTTGTTTTCATAAATATCTTATTCAACAGGGTTGAAGAACACATAGTTAACCGAAAAAAGAGTAAAAACACATACTTTACCATGAAACAAGAGTAAAAACACATAGTTTACCATGAAAAAGAGCAAAAACACAGTTTACCATGAAAAAGAGCAAAAACACATAGTTTACCACGAAAGAAGAGTAAAAACAAATAGTTTATCATGAAAAAAAAGAGTAAAAACACATAGTTTATGAAAAAAAGGCTAAAATGACATAGTTTGCCACAAAAAAAAAAAAGAGTAAAAACGTATTCTTTGGGATTCAACAATTTCCTCAGATCTCAAACTGTTATACAATAGTTGGTATTTTACAAGTCCATAAAGAACAATGAACTCTTAAACAAAATACAAATAAAAACTCCAAGTGCTCATACTTTGGAAGCAGCTCCATTGATGCCCTTGCGAAAAGATTCGCAAATCTAAGCCATTCAAATTGTGAGCAGATGTTTGTAAACTGAGCACATAATTGCAGTAGGCCTTCTCCACCAAAACCCACAGAACATCTCTAAAAACCAGCTGTAGGTCTCAGAGGTACTGCAAGCTGAAGTACCCCAGGCTGGGACGGCGAGTAACCTTGAACTGGAGTGCAGTGGAACATTCATGATGGTGCGTGACATGTTAACACGCTCAAAGAAACCTGGTGGACATTATGAGTACTGCGCCTTCTCTGAGACTCAGGACTTGAAACCAAAGGGTTAACAGATTAAATAACAGAAAAGGCAGCATTAGTGTTATCTCTAGCTGAAGTGGGAAATACGGCCATTTTGATTCTCATGCCTTTAAATGTCCATCATTCTATTCGTTCAGTTTACTTCACTCTCACATTGCTATTGTCATTTAATATACAGAACGAATTAGGGAACAAGTCAAAGTAAGCACAAGGTAAATATACTGCATTCAGTGCAGAATCGGACACAAAAATATGGAAGTGCAACAGACGAATTATAATATGGCTCGACTGAAGAGTTTCATCATAACTGGAAGAGATTTCTCCATGTAATCATAAAGTTAAAATGCCTTGGATGAACAAAATGAGCAGTCTTGCTGAAAGATAAATTTGTCTGGTCTTGCACTGAGCTCTACCCAGAGGATATGAACGAATCTGTTAGAAAGAGTTCAACCACATCATTAATCTCTATTTCTGTAGCATTCATTTCTGTAAGGTTTTTATTCATTTTTTTAATAGGCTTTTTTTAAACGGCAGTTGCTTTTTTACACTGAGTGAACATTTTATGATTAAGTACACCTAAAGAAAAGAGAAATCTAATTACGCAAACAAATCTTATTTGTTATAGTGTCTATATCGATTTTTATTTATTTATTTTTAAATGGATAGCTTGGGTTGTAAAATCTGATTGTCTGAACTGCGTTTGAAGCCTTTATAAAATCCTGGATATACACACACCTGTGACCAAATCTCAGCTGAATTCTGTATTGTTAATGTACCAGGTTTTTAACCAATAAACTATTACACTCAGGCTGTTGTTCTGTTCATGGAATAGCCTAATCCTTGTCCATTGTGTTGCTTAGCAACCAAAGCTTACTGTGAACACTCCACATTGTGTGGAGGATGAATTGTTTATTGCGAATATTTTCAGTAATAAATTCAATTATTTATTGAACACTGGGCTCATACAGTATCATGTTGTTTTTGTGTTCAAAACTTGACAGATGAAAATTGGAAAAAGGTGACTATTTTTCCAATCTTCAACTGTCCAATTTCTGTGAGGTCATTGTAGACTTTCTGAGATGCTTCCCTGCTCATCATGGTTGAAAAAGAGTGATTATTTGAGTTGCTGTATCCATCCTGTCAGCTCAAACCAGTTCGGTCATTCTCCTCTGACGTCTTTCATCAACAAGGTGTTTCCACTCACAGAACTGACGCTCACTGGAAGTTTTTCGTTCTGCACCATTCTGTGTAAACTCTACAGACTGTGTGTGAAAATCCCAGGAAATCAGTAGTTTCTGAAATACTCAAACCAGCCCATCTGGCACCACCAAACCATGCCACGGTTAAAGTCAGAGAGATCACACTTTTTCCCAATTCTCATGTGTGATGTGAACATTAACTGGAACTCTTGATGTATCTCTGCGTGGTTTTATGTATCGCTCTACTGCCACATGAAAATTGCGGAATCAAGAGCTACCCAGGTGCCCGGTTATGAGCTAACATACATGTACATTTCTGACAGTTTCAGTTAGTTAGCATTTTGTAGCTAGTGTTTCCATGTTCAGGTGTCGTTGTTATGATGTCGTTTGTTTACATATCTCTACATGATATCGTATAAAAACACATTACTCAACAGAATACTGTGTACAAACATTGATTCACCATTAATAACGCATCAATAAATATTCAACATTGAATTCCATGTTAGAAAATGTTGTTTATTTTTGCAGTAATAGATCCTCAAGAAGCCACACTCCCCTTTATAGCACGTCGGCTAGCTGACTAGCTAGCTCACATTGATTTGTACATTCCATCCTTTTCATATCCATCTGAGCAAAAGTTCTATTCACGAAATGTATCATTTGCCATGTCATCTGATGGTGTCGCTAACACTACTGTAGTACCAGTTTTGAACTAGGAAGTGGAATTGTACATGGTGAACACAGAGGAGCGGAGTGATACGCAGAGTGAAACGTCCCAGCACGGTTATACTAAATATACAGTACAGTAAGCACTCTTGGAACACCACACGACCACTCAAATCAGTGCAATGGAACTACCTATTGTATAAAGAGATATCATATCAAGGACATGTTGGTAGACCCGAAGGAAATAACACTCTCGCTCCCTGGAAGTGCCCAACGAATAAGAAATCCCACACAATAAATTTCCACTTGCAGTGTGGTTCAACTCTGTTGCTCTATTCCTTGTACAAGGAGAAAAGGGCCCTCTACTGCGTTGAAAATGAACAGTAACACGTGAATCTGTGCAACTTGCACCTCAACAAGAGAAGGTTAAAACAAATTGTGCTCACAAATCTTATTTCCGGTGGCATTTACGGGCAAAACTTATCAAGCCATCCATATAAAAGCGAGGAGTGTGAGCGGTACTGATTCCATCAGTTAATTTTTTTCCCCCCTGCTCTTTAATTTGATGTAAAGCCACGAGTCAAGGACTTGCCAGAATCAATTCATCTGCATAATTAGGTCTATAAAAGTTATCAAATAGAAGATTCATTTCCAAGTCAGAATATCTCATCGTTCTGCATTCCTCATTACGTTCGGAATTCTGTTTCCTGTATCCTAGTTGCTAATCATCAGCTTTGCCATTCGTTACACTAGACTGGCCATGCAAAATTGATGAGAAATAGTGCATTCCTGGGTGGGTAGGGCATGCAAGTTAAAGCGCTAGTTTCTCTGTAGAATTAGCTCATGTTCCCGACCATTTCCCTTGACCTTTCATGGGAAAATCTGCTGGAGCAGCTGTATTTGTGGGGAGCAGTACAAATTAAACCAAAGCAACAGAACAAGTACTACAGTGTATTTGAACCAAAGGTTAATATAATTTACTAGGATCATGATCAAAAGCTGGATGTAACAAATTCACCTTTTTTTCAGAAACACCCCAACGGCTGTTTAATGTGTGATCACCTTGCGTACGGCATTTTCACCACGTAACTCATATACTGCACGTGTACATGCAAACCCTTTAAATGACCTGAAAAATGGAGCAGGGTTGATTGCTGTGGTTTGTCTCAAATCTAGGAGGTTCATCACCTGGTCAAAACATCACATTGGCAGTTTCGGAAAAATCCTTAAAAGAACTGCTGGAGAAATGGCTTGCTTTTTAAATAATCTGGCTGCCTGCCACCATCCTAACCGAGAGTAATGAACCTTGCATTTGCGTAAAAAAAGGAATGCAGATAATTGCAAGAAAATCTGTATTTAATAATGCCTTAGATGGATAGTGACGTGTCTGTTGTAAAATAGATGCCTGTGATACTCTGGGATGGGAGAGAAATGTTGCAAATGTAAACCCTATCACGAAACTTAATTTAATGTTCAATTTTCTTGAATTAGCACCTGGGAAAAAAGCGAAGAGGGCTTTATAGACTCACAGAGCAAGTGAAACATGGTACTCATTAGAGAGAGCAGGAGAGTGAAATCAGTAGGGAGCCTCACTCCAAGGACACCGGACATCAATTCTCAACTAGCCAGTGCCTTTGATCGATTCTCAGCAATCACCCAATATGGCCTGCTTAGACATGTGAAGACTTTCCCACTTTCTCCTCTCAGGGTGATGCCATTGCAACTGTCAACAACAATAAAAGATGAGAGAAACACAATTAAGAAAGAGCTCGCTCGCTGAAAGAGATGCTTGAGCCAGCAAAAGCAGAGCAAATGGTGAAGATCACTGAGGAGGCGTATAGAAAACCGACAATGACCAGCTTTTGGCTTTGGAAGATTCGGACTGAAAAATATTCATTTGCTAGACTATCCTTTCATTGGGTTTCCATTGTTCTTTTTTGTTGAAACAACTATACAAATTTCAATAGCTGGTAAGGAGCCATTTTTTTTCTTTATTGGGACATAATGCACATTCAGCACATTTTCAATCATATATCATGTATGTCAACGTATTATTAAAGTGACATCAGTTCTATATTTAAGACGCATTCAAGATGTACAAAGAAGTAGTTTTATGTGCGGAATACTGATGATCACCCACAATAACCGTCTTTTCATCAAAAGAAAGTCCATTCAGTCAAGAGGATGCTTCAAGCTTTAAGAGTCTGCCAACACGAGAGAAAGAACAGCTTCCATTGAGATATCCTGATGAAATGTAACTTGGCAAAAACACAACCTTGAGTAAAACTTTTTGTAGTAAGGAGGTACGTACTGAAAAGATTTACCACTAGGCTTTGCAATCCCAGCCCATATATATGCTTCACATTTCAGAACTAGTACGTCTTTAATCAGAATATGGTCACTGATGCAGGCGTGGCAACCAAAGCTGTAGGATACCAGTGTTAGTTTACATTTATTTGGGCATTTTGAGGCTCATAAATCCAACAGACAACTCAAGAGGAGCCACATTAGATTGGAAAAAAACAAACAAACAGGCAAACTGGTTCAGAATATAAAAACAAGGCAAACTAGGTAACTTGGAAAAGCAGGGAAATATAGCTTAATAATAATAATAATAATAATAATAATAATAATAGTAATGCTGCATGAACACATGGATTACCAAACTAAGGAAAACAATAGTGATTATAACAAACTAGACAGGAGTCAATGATCGATCAGAGTGAGGAACGCTCCAGAAAGACCCAAGCAAGAGTGCGGTTATACTGAATATCAGCCCGGCTGTGATTTGGCCATAACCACGAGCTCCAGAGGTAATCATAGCTGTGCCGATATACAGTATATCCACATACTTGCTTATGAAATTAATACTGATTAACTGACATTTCAGACACAATATGGCCGAATAATTGGTTTATTTTTGCTCCGTGAATGGAAATAGATCCAGAAGAAGCCACACTCGCTCCTAGCCCCTTTGTTAGCTGGCCAGCTAGGTCCTGACGATTTGTACATTCCTATTAACAGTGCATTTGGTGAAAATGGCTTCCCTTCTTCCTTTTCATCTTCATCTGATGAGCTTCGAGAAGTTATATTCATGAAAAATGTATCGTTTTCCATTGATGACGTCGCTAACTCTAACGTAGTAACCGTTTTGTACCGGGAAGTGGAATTTTACATGGCGGAGTGATTCAAACAGTGAAACATCATAATGCAGAAGTGAAAAATTATATTTATACTAAATAAAAGCACTCTTGCTATGCCCCTCATCCAATCAAATTAGTGAACCAAAACTAATTGTGGTATAATGCGCCATATCTCTAATTTAACACCAACCAAGCAACATTTTTTGGTGACATGTCAGGTTGAGACTTGAACATGCTTTTGAGAGCATATCAGAGGCTCCTGTTTTGACCAGGTGTGTCAGGTGCTCCAGGCCCTGCCAGGTGGGATTATCTTACCTGTCATACCTGTCCCTGCAGGTCTTGTCACCTGGGCAATCATGGCACAAGCATTTCCCATTTAAAGGATTTCTCATAATCTCTCACACTGGGAACGGAGACAGGGCTTTCTTTGTATTGACAATCAAAGGCTTACAAGGATATTTCCATTAATATTTCTCAGGATCACACATGAACAAAGACAGGCTCTATGAGTCCCATTTGTCAGTGCCAAGTGCTTTAGTATTCACTGGAAGTTGCCAGCATTTTCGCACATCTGAACTGGAAATTTTTCTAATGCTTCTGATATCAGGCTCTGTTCTCTGGGATCATTAATTCAGAACTTCTCATCAACTCATCTGGGTGCCAGAATTAGTCTTCCCTTCTCCACTTTCTCAGCTCAGCTGTCAAGCACAATAAAGGGCTTGATGTCCAGGCAGCATTTTATCAGCAGTGACCCCCATCCACAAAGCAGCACCACACAGAAGAAGCACAGGCAGAATACGAAAGACTAATTGTTGTCAAGATTCATCCCCAAGGGCAGAGAAAATGCACCATCAGTAAAATAGAAGGCAAAGACAATGCAAAGTCTCAGTTTGATTAGAATAAATGATATTTGAATAAAAGAAGAGATCCACTGTGAAATTTTAGAATCATAGAAAAAAAAAAAAAGGCTTACTGCTTTGGACTGATTTTAGATTAAAAACATGCCAGAATAGACAGCATTTTTATACAGGAAAAAAGTCTGTTCAAGCAACAATCTTCAGAGATCTTCAGAAAACAGCAGTTTACAAAAAACAACCCCCCCCCCCCCCCCAATGTATTGAATTTCCTGCAGTAAAGAAGTTCACACATTGAGCAGTTGACCTTCTGATATCTGAATGATGTTTGCTGTGGTTTATTATAATTATTAGTGTTGAAGGACATGATGACAAGGAAGAAATGTCAGAGGATATGATTATGGACCATATTAAGATCTGGAGGATTTAGTTCAAATGATACTCACACAGAGAAGGTTGTCTGTATAGATGTCCTTTCAGAATGAATACTATCTGAGTATATTTGCAGCTCAAAACATAAATTTCAGTTGACACTTTTTTTTTTTTTTTTTTTTACACAATATTGTGTCAGACAGTGGTGCTGGACTTAACACTGCTCTTGAGTTTAAGCTCAGAATCACGCTGAACTGAGACACTGAGACAAACCCCACCCCTGTGTGTGCAACTTTAATCACATCTGAGGTCTAAATACCCATTTGTGCAATTTTGGCAGTAGTGTTGGAAAACCAGGAATTAATTTCATGGGTGTGGAGAAGAAAATACTCCAAAATAAGGTCATAACGTGATCTGTACTATTATACTGTTGATAAGTGCAGAGCAATCATGTATTTTGGGTGGAAGCCAGTCAGCAGTAGAAGCCCATTTAAGGCCCTTAAATCTATCATCAACCAATCTTAAAATATTATAAAATAAGATTATTTCTAAAATAAGATGTTAGTAGTATGGGAGAAATTACATTTTATCTTTAGGGCTATGGTTAATTTTATCCTCCTGCAGTAAACCTGTGGTACTTCACTGTCTATCACCTGGATATCCAAGTGTAACAAACTGGTTTTCAAACAGAAACTTGAAAAATGCATAATTTTGATTGGTTAATCCTGTGTCTCACCATCTGGCATTTGGTCATTTGACGTTTGGGGCAGTTAAAACGTAAATATGATATCTTTACAGCACAATTGTCAGGCAAAGCATTTTTATTTGACATTGAATAAGACTGCTTTGTGCAAAAATTGCACTATAATGATGTACATAAAAGGCATATACATATATAATAAGCTGCACTGTATGTGTGTTATGTTAATTATCCACAAATAACCATTTGGTACTGGAAAATATTTCATTGGGGGTTCAAACTGGAGATCCATCCCCTTAGCTACACCACTTCCTGTATTCCTGTATTAACTCCTCAATGCATGCACACAAGTAATCTCTCAATAAGGCCCTATCGAACAGTGCTTTTTTGACGGCTTCTGACGGCTACCCAGATCCAGAAACAGAGTCTGCCCACACAAAATAACTTAATATGTCAAGTTAAGAAAAATAAATGTCAGGTTATCTGATGATCATGTGGCATGAAACAATCTGGTGCAACTAACTAATAATACAAAAAAAAATGGGCTGGTAATTCTCTGCTATTTTAAGGTAAAGATCATGAAATGATCCACATTTCCTTTTCTCAAGGCACTCTGAACAGAGGCCATTCTTATATATAGGCCATAGTTCACCGAGTTCAAAAAACACAATGGACCAATTTTATGCTTGGCACTGACCGCCAGAAATCCATTCCCTGTGCAAACCACCAGGGAGTATCGCTATAACATTCATGATACTTCATAAAGCAGGATGAGGTGTACTTAATGGATAGCATAGCCGGCTCATGCACTGATTCCTCTGCTCTACTTTGCGTTTAGCCTGAGAGAAATCAGGCAGCAGCTATCAGTGTTCTTGGGCGAAAATGGAAAGCAGACACTGTGATAGTGAGCAGATGTTTCCAGTGGAAAACCTCCCTGCAACCAGGAACTCATAACAAATTTCCTATTTTGCAATTGCTCATCCTTCTGGCTTGTGAAGAAATAAGAAAAATGAATCTGTTTATCTAAGTGTGCTGTATAGTTCTGTGGATTTTCAAAATTTCACGGACACAGAACATTACAGTGACGGCATGAGTTTGTTTACAGTATGGATTTATTCATCTGAGATTCAGGTCTTCTTCATCTGAGGCCTGAGGAAGTTTTATTAAAATATCCACCCCCTACAGACCGGAACAGAATGGCTGAGCTAGAACAACATTCCCCAACTCTTCAAGCAGTTTTCTTGAGATTAGTTTAAAGCTACGGTTTACAATGCCAAAGGCTAAGTCTTGACACTGCCTGAATGAACGCTGTAGAGTCCCATTTCAATACACTTGACTCTTTTATGCAGTCGCCCCATATCCACCTACTCTTTCCGCTCCAGTGCAGTCTGAATACAACCTCTCTATTGTCCCGTTCTCTGCATGACTTTCCAAACCACAACTAATTCACACATGCTACAGTTATACAATGCACTTTTACAATGCTACTTTCGGGCCTCAGCACATTTCCAGAAAGGCTGAATAAAGCTCTACAGACATATGGCATGAAGAACAACTGAATAAACAGCATGAAGTAGCGGCAATATGAGTAATGTTTAATGCATCTTAGATTAAAGTAATAATCTTTTATGACTCTCTTGAGGCTCAAAAACTGCATTAGTACTGGGCCAAAGAGAGCCATGGTAACGACTCTATATATAATATAATATAATATAATGTAATATAATATAATACACAAATATTAATACTACTGGGTCATCCTATAATCGTTGGCACATTTTCATCTATATATAGCACCACTGCTTATTTTCCTAGTACAAAATTATACTTTTCCAAGTAAAGTTGTTCATTCTACTCTGCCATTAAGCATGAAAATGACCTCAAATATAAATACTTTTCATAATTTTGCCTTTAGATTGATTATCTAATCAAGGCATTTAGGTGTGTACTACAAAAATAAGACGTGTTTATTGTGGTATACTTTATTTTATGTCCGAAAAACCCACTAAGTTACCCATTACAAAAATCCCATTAAAAAAGGAATGTTTCTTTTTCTACAAAATTACAGAATTTGCATAGTGATGTCATTTCCTCAAGAAGCAGATGGATGAAGGACTAGAAGGTATGTCCTCTCTATTTTCCTAAATATTTGTTAAAATGGCAAACCTGTGTCAAGTGTGGATTAATTTACTGTCACACAGGTATTATTGCTTCATATTATTACAAGATAATTTGACTAAAACCTATGATATGTTTCTGAAAATACATTTCTAAAGATACTATGTGCTCAGTAGTTTCGTGGCCTCCATGTTGAATATAGGCCCAAAATGCAAGAAATATCAAATAAGTTACTTGTCAACTGTGTTACACAGTAAAGGCAACACACTGGACAATAGGTAACATAGATGACTTTTTATTTTATTTACAAATGTTCAATTTAAAAGTACAATATTTGTAAGATAAAATTTAAAGGAGTTACTCAACACTAGCTGTGCAGTCATTTAGAACATTTTGAACGTGTGTGAAGGCCATTAAATTGGATATAACTTTCTTGTCACATGATTTCTTCATATTCTATTTGGCAACTACCCTGATCAGCCATAACATTAAACCCACTGACAGGTGAAGTGAATAAGATTATGAATAAGATTATCTCATAACAGTGGCATCGGTCATGTGTTGGGACACATTAGGCAGCGAGTGAACAGTCAGGTCTCGAAGCTGCTGTGTTGGAAGCAGGAAAAAATGGGAGTAATGATCTGAGTGACTTTGACAAGGGCCAAGTTGTGATGGCTAGACGACTGGGACAGAGCATCTGCAAAACAACAGGTCTTGTGGGCTGTTCCCGGTATGCAGTGGTTCGTACCTACCAAAAGTGGTCCAAGGAAGGACAACCGGTGACAGGGTCATGGGCACCCAAGGATCACTGGAGAGCGAAGGCTAGCCTGTCTGGTCTGATTCAATAGAACAGCTACTGGAGCACAAACTGAAAGCGTTAATGCTGGCTATGAAAGAAAGATGTTAGAAAACAAAGTGCATAGCAGCTTGCTGTGTATGGGGCTGCATAGCCGCAGACCTTTCAGAACGCCCACACTAACAATGAGCACGTGAGCATCAGAACTGGACCATGGAGCAATGGAAGAAGGTGGCCTGGCCTGATGAATCACTTTTACTTTTACATCAGGTGGACAACCGGGTGCATGTGCGTCGCTTATCTGGGGAACATGGCACCACGATGCACTATAGGAAGAAGCCAAGCTGGCGGGTGTGTGTGATGCTCTGGGCAATGTTCTGCTCTGAAACCTTGCGTCCTGGCTTTCATGTGAATGTTACATTGACACGTACCACCTACCTAAACACTGCTGAAAACCAAGTACACCCCTTCATGGCAACAGTATTCCCTAATGGCCGTGACGTCTTTCAGCAGGATAATGCGCCCTGTCACAGTGCAAAAACTGTTCAGGAATAGTTTGAGGAACATGACAACGAGTTCAAGGTGTTGACTTGGCCTCCAAATTCCATCTGTGGGATTTACTGGACAAACAAGTCCGATCCATGGAAGCCCCATCTCGCAACTTACAGGACTTAAAGGGTCTGCTGCTAACGTCTTGGTGCGAGATACCACAGCACACCTTCAGAGGTCTTGTGGAGTCCATGCTCAACAGGTCAGAGCTGTTTTGGCGGCACAAAGCGGACCTACACAATATGAGGCAGGTGAATTTAAACTTAGACTTTTCAGTGAACACAGTACATGGAAATTGTTTCAGTCAAGAACTTGCAATAACCAGCTCAATAACAAATAAATAAAAATGATACGAATTTTATCGTGATTATAACCTGTGAACTGTTGTCTCTTGCTCATTTTGCTACTCTATATTCTCATGTCCGGTCAGCTGTTACCTCATCAACTATGTTTCCCTATGGTCAACTGTGTTACTGTAAAATTTTTCATTTTCAAAAATACTCACTTGAACACTGTACAATATGTATAGTGTCCAGAGATGACCAGAGGTGTCGTTTGTCCCCCAAGTACTTTTCTTCCAAAACAACATATACAAATTTGACTTGCTTGAGAAAACGTGAGGACCACTGAATTACATTTATGAAACTAGAGAGGTATTACGCCTCCAAATATGTTTTCCTTAAACTGTTGCTTTTGGTAAGTGGTTACATAAATCTATCAAATCAGATGTCTATTAAAATTCTAGTTATCTTACTTATTTTGTCTGTAACAGAGTTGACCGTAATATATCAAGCATCTCAGCTTTTTGCAAAAATATCCAAAAGATTTTGGCTAACAGAATAAGTATTTAATTTTAAGGGTGTTATGTTAGGACATGTTTGGGTTTGGGTGGAGGGGGGGACTAACTTTTTTTTCGTTGCACTGTCAAATCCCAAATGTACCCAAGAACTACGCCTATTACTATTTCTCATTTCAAACTTGCAACTGTCTTGTTTTATTAGCAGATTATTTTACTTGTTTACAGAAATAAATAATTATGAATAAGAAAATTTACCTAGCGAGGTTTTAAATTAATTAAAAAAAACAAAACAATCTAGAAGTAGGCAAAATAATATTATTTTCCTTTTATTATAGTCTTATAATGACAATTTCACCTACATTCAAGATATTTTCACTAGGATATCATTTTTGCTCCTGGAACCAAACAACCTGCACTGAACATGATGATTGTCCATTTTCAAAAAGAATCATTACAGCTAGTAACGAGAGAGTTAACTAGATCTTACAGAGAAGGACAAATTCAGCCAGCTGCCACCTGCTCCTTGTTGAAGCTGGCCTCTTTGGTACTGAACACATTAACAAACATTAAACTCTGAGACCCTTTCCCTTTGGCCATGCAGCTGGACACGGTCATGCAGGAAAATCTGTACCACATCACAGCACCGTGGGTGTTCTACGGAGAACCTATAGTACCACACTATGGGGCAAAGACGCAGCCAGAGGGCCAGCATGCATGGTAATACTGCTCCCAGATGCGTATTGAAATCATTCTCTGAAAATCATTCTCTGAAATCATTGGCTAGATGGGGAAACTGTTGCAAAGTTGTGATGGACTTAAACAGGGAACACATCATACACAACACTGCTGCCAAACTTTTCAACAAAATAATAAAGACTGGAAGTGTTGCAGACCAACCCAGAAGTGAACGTCCATGAACATCCACTGACGACGGCACAACCGACATGGTGCTGGTGTATATACTGTAGTCCCCTATGTGTGGAGACTTTTGGGACAGCCTTCATATTGAAAACCTTGAAATGCATAAAATGGTTTATTTATTTATTATTACTTTTTATTTATTTATTTTTTAGATCACATTCATTTGTTTCTAAAATAGACACTCTTGTTAGTAAAATCCTTTAAAACTAGTTTTTTTTAAAAGTTTTTTTTTTTCATACCCTGCATTCAGCAAATAAAGTGTGCTTGATTATTATTATTATTATTATTATTATTATTATTATTATTATTTCACTTACTTAATTCATTTATTTACAAGCATTTTTTCCCTCTCATTCCCAGAAACATTTTTTTGGAAACCCACATTTTAACAGCAAGTTCGTTTTTGTCTTGTTGGCAGAGGGCTTTGTCAGGACAGCAACAAACTCCATTCATCTCTCTAACTTCATCTCATCATTCTTTACATCATAAATAATAACGATTCCATGATAAACACAGCAATTATACAGAACTTAGTGTGAAGGTTTTATGTCATGTACACTGGGTCAGCACTCAGGTAAATAGTTGCCCAGAGGTATGAACAGGAATACTGGAGCATGATTCTGCACGTTTCATATAGAGGAATGTGTATATGTGCCCTGTGGCGAATACTGTTCAAATTATGCTTCTGAAGAGCCATCGCTCTGAAGCAGCAGATGGATGTGGAAACATGCCGGCCTCTGGCTGCTCGAAAAATGAACGAAAACATTTTGCCCTTCACCGCTGTGTCAAAGAGGGTCACTCGAGTATAATTCATATAGCAGTTTCATCAACTGATAAACAAAATTAACACAACTATTGATGTATCCAAAAAAGCTTTGGTAAGAAGAAGAGGAAGGATTTTTTTTAAAAATCCAGTCTTACTCTTAAAGCTTCCATGCACTTCCAGGTACAGGGCCACGTTCTGTGAAAGATTTAAACCATGAATTTCCTGGTAATGTTAAACCCATAGACATCCTCATATGTTCTCGAAAATGAAAAATAACCTGACTTCACTGTCAGGAACAAGCTGTCACAGCCATAAAGTATTATGATAGACTACAGGACACGAGTCTAAACACAGGAAAAAGCATGTCTGGTTCAAATTTGAACTATCTTACTGTACAAAATCCCAAAAAGCTTGGACAAGTAAACCCGACAATTGCACGAGAAACCAGTATAGCCTATACAGGAACTCTAGTCTCTGAAAAAGATTTGAACCAGTCATTAGCCCTTGTTTAGTCAGAAGTGTTAAATAGGCTGACTTTGGACTCTCTGAAAGCTTCCTTCATTAGCCATCAAAGTGACTTGTGCCAATTTCCATTTCAGTCACACTCCTCTGTTGCGTGTATCATTAGAGCTGACACGAGCCGAGCCATCCGAGCTTTCCGTCATGCTTGCAGTAAACGCTTCGAAGGCGTGCCAGCACGCAGCACCCGCGGTCATCTGAAATTCTCTGTGTGCTTTTGGATATCAAACTTCTTGCTGGATCTTAGTGATAGTACAAAGTTAAATTAGACTGCGTTAAAAGTACTGAAGATATTTAAAGTTGAACACTAAACCAAGAACGAAGAGACCAATGATGAAAGCAACGCCGAACAGGAAACATATTTGTATTCAGATTTTTCACGTCACAATATGTTATAAAATCAAGCTGGAAAAAATAAAACAACGGATGGCCTTGTTTTATATTTAATTGTACAACTGTATCACAAAGTAACCAAAACGAACAAGTTCAAACCTCGTAGAGAGAAATGTACATTCATATATTCTTAACTTAGACCAGCATTCAGTCTATAAGATCGAGTTGTTTCTGCTCAGAGCCTAACGTAACACCGTGCTGAACTTGGCCGAGCAAAAGAAAAAAAAAGAAACTAAAGCATAACACAACTCATGGCCAGCTCATGTTATTCCTTCCTTCATGTTGAGCGCCATAAGGGAAAAGCTACAGGCTAGACCTCTGCTCCGGTGTGGATTACCTGAGAGAGGAACTCTAAACCTGCAGGAGCTGTCTGGATGCCGACTCCCTGCCTCATGGTTCACTCAGGCACTGCATGACCTTTGAGATCAGGTCCTCCTTCTTGTCCTTTGAACGCACGGTGATGCCTTGACCTTTCAGCCAGGCCTGCAGAGTCGCTATGGTGATCTTTCCCAGCTGAGAGAAAATGAATACACAATACCTCAAGTCTGTAACACTGACTTCCACACTGATCTCTCTTTGACTTAGTCATGTAAAGAATAAACCACCTTAGGTCATGCTGTTATGGGAAAATGATCAACAACAGGGAGACTGACATGGAGTTATTGTTAAATTCTGAAGTTGTTGTTTTTTTCCCCCATAACAGACTTCCTGAAGTATTTTATTCTTCTTACACCACAGAGATTTGCCAACTGTTACTCTTCTACTCTACTATTCATCCATCCATTTTCTATACTGCTTATCTTACACAGAGTCACAGAGGAGCCTGGCACCTATCCCAGGGAACTCGGGGCACAATGCGGGGTGACAACCCATCGCCGGGCACAATTTGCAAATTCCAATTAGCCTAAAATGCATGTCTTTGGACTCGGGGAGGAAACCCGCAAAGCACGGTGAGAACATGCAAGCTCTGTGCACACAGGGAGGAGGCAGGATTCGAACCCCCATCCCCGGAGGTGCGAGGCAAGCGTTCTCACCACCACTCTACTACAAATTTGTAATTTCATTTAATTTAATAATGAACTATACATTGTGCTTTTTAATTACAAGCCAGTTCCTGTTATCGCTTTCAATATAGCAGCTATAAAAGTTCGTCCCCTCATTGTTTCCTCTCTATGTTCCAACTAATGCAGCTTGTCATGTTATGGAGAAAGTGAAGACTTTCCCGTGGCCGGAAAACATAATGACCTTTACAAAGTGCAGGCACTGGAGACTCCTTCCATAAATGTTAAACATCGTGTTACAGAAAACTTCACCATATCAACAATCACACTGTTTCCTTTCTTTAAAAAAAAACCAAAACATTTTGTTAATCCATTTATTATTAGCCTTAGATTAGGCGAGGCATCTGCCATACAAGTCCCTGTGACTGAGTTGTTACTATGGAGATGTTAATGTATTAGAATGAGCACATTAATAAAAATAAAAAAAAAACAACTATGATTTGAATTATAGCTGCCAGAGATGCTGAACAAATTTAGTCAATGATCAGCTTCAAACCGATCATTTGAGATTTGAGAATTTAGTGGTGTAAAAAGTTGTATACAGTGCCCTCCACTAATATTGGCACCCTTGCTAAATATGAGCAAAGAAGGCAGTGAAAAATTGTTTTTATTGTTTAACCTTTTGACCTTTACTCTGCTCTCATGGATATCAAACAATTACAAACACAACACAGGTTTATCAAATAAAATCTTTTTTAAATATAGGTGTGCAACAATTATTAGCACCCCTATGAATTCATATGAGAAAAGGATATTTGAAGTATATTTCCATATAAATAAAACAACTGGAAATGTTATGAATCAACCTCAAATTGGACGTGTATCTATATTGTCTCAGTGCACTGTGAAGAGGATGGTTCGAGTAGGCAAAAAAAAATTCCAAGGATCACAGCTGGACAATTACAGAAGTTAGTTGCGTCTTGGTGTCAAAAAGTCTCCAAAACTACAATCTGAAGTCACCTACATCACCACAAGTTGCTTGGAAGGGCTTCAAGAAAAAAAGCCTCTACTCTCATCCAAAAACAAACTCAAGAGTCTTCAGTCTGGCAGACACTACTGAAACTTCAAATGGGATCGGGTTCGATGGTCAGATTAATCCAAAATAGAGCTTTTTGTCAATAAACACCAGCGGTGGTTTTGGTGCACAAAGAGAGGTTTTTCTGCCAGAGGACCTGGACATTTTGTTAGGATACAAGTCATTATGGACTCTACCAACTATAAACAGATATTAAATAAATACCTGACTGCCTCTGACAGAAAGCTTAAAATGGGACGTGGTTGGATCTTCCAGCAGGACAGTGATCCAAAACATACAACAAAATCAACATAAAAATGGTTTACTGACCACAAAATCAAGGTCCTGCCATGGCCATCCCAGTCCCCTGACTTGAAACTCATAGAAAACCTGTGGGGTGAACTGAAGAGGGGAGTCCACCAGCGTGGACCTTGAAATTTGAAGGATCTGGAGAGATTCTGTATGGAGGAACGCTCTCAGATCCCTTGCCATGTATTCTCCAACCTCATGAGCATTATAGGAGAAGACTCAGAGCTGTTATCTTGCCAAAGGGAGGTAGCACAAAGTATTAAACAATAATAAACGGTGCCAAAAATTGTTGCACACCTATATTTACCAAAGATATTTTTTTTTGATAAACCGTGTTTTGTTTGCAATTATTCGATATTTTTTGAACAAAAGATCAAAAGGTTAAACAATAAAGACAATTTTTCACAGCCTTCTTTGCTCATATTTACCAAGGGTGCCAATATAAGTGGAGGGCAATGTATAATCAAAAACAAATATGTGATAAACTGTAAAAACCACAATGTATTGTGGTTACTTACAGCAACACACGCAAGGCAGCCATATTATAGGAGGAATTAATATTCCAGTGATGGTATACAGTAAGTGTGAATCATTAATCAATTATGAAAGCATCAGAGGCATCTAGTTTCATGTGGCGGGAACATAAGTAACATGTGGGAAGGATTCTTTGTTGCTGTGCACTTGCACTCTGTGAGCACCTCTTTTCACCCCTGACATCAAAATGATGCATTGGCTTGTCACTCCTCTTAATGGCTTCTAATCCAGGTCATGAACACATGCCAGATTTGTAATGGATTTCATTTAGAGATGTAGCCAGACAATTCATTTGGTTTATGAGCGGCACGTCTGAGAGACTAATGGACACTAAATCAAATCAGTTCCCTCTACACACCGGCTTCGTCTCTTACAAATAAGGGAGTTAATTCATGGAGATCGAAGGAGGAACAAAATAATAAAAATAAAGAATTGTTTTGTTCCTCAATGACAGAGCAAAATGCAAACTGGTAACTCCCCCACTGATATATGACGTATATTGCCAGTTCACGGCATTACATATGTACTGTGACTAGCTTAAGTTTAGCGCTTTGCTGTTTAGATAAATTAAATACTGCTTCCTGAGTATGATTACAGAGATGAGAGGCGTGGGTTGCTTCATTACCTGATTGCTTCTTGCATACTTCACCACATCCACTTCCTGTATGTTGACTTTGGCTTTCTTTGGGTGTGACTCAAATACTTCGCCCTGAGACAAGACCACATTAAGAACAACATTTACGCCTAAATGATCTAGATGCTGTCATCAAAGACTTGCATACTAAAATATATGGTCTAAGGCTTAGCTATCTGTAGAAGGATAAACCGCAAAATACAAACACCTACACCTACTGGTAAATCATTCACAGTGATCCCACAAAACAGAAATTTGCTGAAGTGTAACACGCACACACACATACACACACACACACACACTAAAATTTGTACATGTGTTCTTATTCAGAGCTAATTTCAGCCATTTAGCAGAGCAACATTTAAACACAGGCACACTTTGACTGTACAATATAAACCCCTATGTTACACACATGTTCCTGTCCACAAACAGACAGGCGGATGCAGAGTATTTTGGGATGATGTTTGTTATTGAGACCTTTCAGGTTCTGAGAACATTAACATTCAGGAAGGGTGTGTATAGCATGGATATGATTAACGGATTGCTTCTAGTCCATAAATATATGCCTTGGCAGACTGTTCGCGAAATATATGATTTATCTTTCCTCTATTTTCTCCCTAATTTGGTCAATTTGGCCACTCTCCAGCTAGTTCATACGGCAGCTACCAACCAGGAAGGGTGAAGGCTAAGGCATGATTCCTCCGAGACTGAAATCGGCCAACCGCATCTTTTCAAACTTCAAAGTATACCACCCTTCCTTTCCTAGACAGCATGACCAATCTTGCTCTTTTGGACTCCTGGCCACAGTTTGAGATTCAAACTTGTGATCTCCCAATGATTGGGAGCACAAAATGAACAATTTAGAGCCTCCACTGTCTGGTATCATGCTGCTCTAGTTTTAAGTCGTCTCAGGTGACAATTTTCCCCGCCATTGTCACCTCTGGGTTGCACATTAGTAACGGCTATCTGGTTTGATAAAAATCAGGATTCGATGATTCATTGCAATAACCTCCACTCAGTATTTTGGATACAGTATTTCTGGGGGGGAGGGGTACAAAATAATACTGACTGCACCTTTCATTTATTTATAGCAGCCAAGAAGCCTTGTAAGCCTGTTATTAAATCACAGCTGTCAGTATTGAATTCCCAGATACATTTCGTGGTGATGGAAAAACTTTAGGAGACACTAAGCTGTTTGAAAATAAATGATAGGTTTGTCTGTGGAATCTTGAGTTCCGCTTCCTGTAGCATTATAATGTTGCACATGTAAGGACACTGCGAATATAAAATGCATAGTGGTGGTGTCCTTCTTACCCCTCTTTTGATCTCAGTCATGGGTGCGGGTTTTGTTTGAAAGAGTGGTTGTACTGGTGCGGAAGTGCAGACATTGTGGTCTCTTTTACGGTCCTTAAAAAATGGCAGAGACACTCTAGGAAGTGATGATGCAGACGATATAGGAGAACAGGAGGATATTTGAACGGCTGCTCTAGACACACACTGCGCTTCTTCTTGTTTCTGTTGTTTTTTCTCAGCCAGGATCTTTGTGACGTTAACATGGCAGGTCAGTGACTTGTTTGTGAAGATAGGCACCAGTTTGGGTCTCTGTGTGAAAAGCTGAGTGTTGCTAAGCAAAGGTTGGTTAGCGGAGACGGACGAGGAAGAGGAGAACGATGGGATTGAGGTGAAGGATGACGGGAACTGGCATGGCTCAGTGCGATGGAAATGAAATGACTGCAAAATGGGGTCGGGGATTTGAGGATTCCCGTGTCCATTGGTTGTAGTTGGATGTCTGATGTTGCTCAGACCGACAGGTTGACTTAGGGGCCATGGAGAAGATGCTAAGTGTGAAAGAGGCACCGTCTCTGGAGGGAAAACATTAGGGAGCTGGCTCAGCACGAGTCTGCTAGAGCTCTTGAAGGTCAGGTTTGCAGGTAAGGCCCCAGAGTCCTGAAAATCGAGGTAGAAAGGAGGCTGTAAAATATACATGGGCATAAAATTCACTTTAAATTACAGGCACATACTGATTACGTGACATATAACCCATATTTTCAGAGCTTTTTGGTACGCATCTGTTTTAACACTTCACAAACCAGACTACTTGGCTAAGTTTTAACAGATACTGTAACTGCCTAATGTGTGTCTCATCTAGATGAGTCATAATCTAATCAAGGTTGGTCTGGAGACGTCATTATCAATCACGGGTACCCAGGAGAACCGAAAAACAGTCCTGTCATCTCTCCTCATCTGCACTAACTCTCAGAGACGGACACAAATTGATTTTCCTTCCATGCTTCACTTAATTTGTCATAGTCCAATAACACCAAAGTGAGTTAGGGCCAGCATAAATAAAGCCTGCTTGCTTTGAGTTTCCCCCTCCATCTGTGGACTGGAACCCAATCAAGAAGAAATGACCTCATGTTGGGTCATTGTTCTGCCTGGAAACTCTGAGTTTTCCAACACCGTGTCAACTTTTTGTTGTGGCCACCTTGCATTATTCAGAAGGTCTGGAAGGGAAATTCTCCATGGACTATTTCCTCAGAAAGCACTGTGTGCTGTATATACACACCTCCTATGTGTAAGAGAGAAGTTTCACTCTACTTGCATGCTCTAGATTCAAGCAGTAATTCATCATCTATGAGCCACTCTGCCAAATTTAAGTGCACTCTGGGGATGTTCGGTGATTACTCTTGCAACACAGGGTCAGGTGCAGGGCAGAAAAGACACCTCTGAAGTATTAAAGCATTCACAATGATCGTAGTGCGATTTCACAATCTTATAACTCCAAACATGGTCCAGCAGAAATTCTGCCGAGGTCTGGCACAAACACGCCGTCTGAACGATGACCAATCTGTATAGCTTTCTATTACAGCAATGTGAATTATAGAGAAATTTAATCTGCTGGAAAAGCAAGACTGGATGGTATTATGGATTTCTCATGCAGGAGCCCGTTTAACTGGTGTGAATGTGGCATTGTTCTTACTGAAAGCCGCCTTCGCAGATAATCAGTGTGCCCGCTGAAGTGTTTGAACTGCTTTTCATTTCTGTATGCTGCTGACCTTTTTACTAAACAGATTAGCGCTCGTCGGATAATCATTATCTACAATCACGGGTAAAAATGACTAGGAAAGATATTTTATCTATAATGAAAATTCAGAAATATTACATCTTCTGAAAAATCCCATCATTATCATCATCATCAATCATTGGAATCAATAATTAAAATAAATACAGTATTCCTATTTCAGTAGTGCCATATAACAGATAATATACAGTACTGTGCACTGTGTACAGTCTTAGACACCCTAATTTTTTATGTATAAACTTTCTATCAGTACAAAAACATTTCAGATTTCCAAACATTAGTTTTCCAGCACAAACTTAAATGCAACATAAAAATGTTTGTATGTCAGTAAAGAAAGCAGTACATTACGTAAGAGACCACTTTTCGAAAGACCAACCACAGTAAAGGCTGCTGGATTTTGCTTCAAAATAAGAAGCGAGTGCGACAGTCAAAGTCTCCAGAAGAACCGTGACTGGTTCTGCAAGATGCTCGATAAAACTTACAGCTCATTTCCTTATAAAACTGCACAAACTCACTAACTGTACCTGAGACTACTATTTTTTTAAGCAAGGGCTTGTCACACAAAATACTGCCTTAAAGGCTGCCTTAAATATATATTTTTAAAAATGTAGAAACATTTCATTTCATTACTTTCGAATTCAGATTTGCTCTTAAGCAATTATTTGTTTATGACAAAGACTTTTGCACAGTACACTGTGCATACAGTTTACTGAAAATACATACTCTTTACTACATACATGTTAAAACTGGGATATTTTCATCCACACTTTCATTATAATACTGATGCTTTCTTAGAAGGGATTCACAGAAAATGTGTCTCTCAACAGCAGTCAGTCTATGTGAAGTCTATATAAACCATGCTATGTGCATATAATATATAAACAAATGTCTTACTTATTGTTCTGTGTGTACCCTGAAACGTTACATGGCAAGATATGAAAATGTTCTCATGCTAAGCTCAGGAGTCAATAGAAGTTCATATTTTCACATCCGCAACGCTGGAACTGTCTGCAACGAGTATAAATATGTATATAATAAATAGCTAACTAACAAGTAAACAGTACTGTGTTTCTAATATAATGGCAATACCTCATATACTTGTAAACTAGGTCTGCTCAGATTGGTGGTATGGTAGCAGGGTTTGCTGGCCATTTGGGCTGGAAAGCCACAAACATTCTCCATTAGGCTTCTGACATCGGATATAAAGGCTCTGAGCGCCCCCTGCAGGTTCACTCGGGGAAAACACTGTACTGGCAGAATGCGAATACAGCACAATGGATATCTGAACCATTAGACTTAAGGACACGAACCAAACTCAACTTGTATGAAATGACAGACACCAAAGCAGAGTCCAAAAACTACAGTAAGGCTGTGGAAATAAATTATATGCTTACAGCCTTTTTTATTTTTGTTTGCAGTGGTTGTTTAGAGAAGTAACTTGAGACTTTGATGACATAATCACAGAGACTGTGCCAGAGCCATTGGCGCCAGTATGAATGAGGAGAGAACAGTAATTCAAAACATTCAGCATAATGGCACGAAGTATTGAAACCACAGATAAATCATTAAATCTGGATGTGTTTCATCAAGTGTCACAATTTGCTTTGGGCTCACTAAAGCCTACAATGGTATATTTACAATTTAGTCTGCAATGTGCTTACTGGACAATGTAAATGTGCTTCGTGTGAATGTGACAGATGCAGTGGCTTAAATGTACAAGATGTAGAAAGGATTTGTGGTAGTAAACATGATAAAGCAGACTTGATTTGGCTGTATGAAGACAATAAAGGATACGTGAAAAGCTTCTCGCCAAGCGGTTTAAAATACACACTGCAGTACAGCACCTCATCCTCGTTCTGTGGAGGCAGACAGTAGCCATACTAAATAAAGAGAGAGAGAGAGAGAGAGAGAGAGAGAGAGAGAGAGAGAGAGAGAGAGAGAGGTTACTCTAAAAGCAATGTAAGACTGTCGATGTTGCACTACATGGTACAAATCAAATATCTTCCTATTCACAGTAAAACATTTAACAAAGTTTTCCCAATCTCTGCTTGTATGTGTCTTTGTCCAGTTAAGGGCCAGGTTCATCCTGGATATGTAGTGAAGGTAAACGGGACATTACACCCATCACGAGAGGTGCAGGGTACAGACAAAATGAACGTTCATTTGAACATTTTTAAGAATGTCATTTTCAAAATGTACTGCATAATGATCACACACTCATATAGACCTATACACAGATATTTACGCGTTTAGCAGAGCATGTGTGAATAAAAGGACTAAAGTGGAGTTTCTCTGAGTGTTTTCTCCAGTTTCCTCTCACCTCCCAAAAACAAGCCTGTAGGTGGATTGGCTGAGATAAATTGCTCCGATGTATGAATGTATGTGCGCATGATGCCCTGCGATACACCGGCGTCCCATTCCTAGTCCCAGGGTCTAAACCCACCGCACACCCAGTATTCTGGGGATACTAGACTTCGTATTCACCACGACCCCTGACCAGGATAAAGCACTCAGTGAAAGTGACGGAGCTATTAGTCCAAATAGAGGTTTGGTCCAGCTGTGTGCCAGTTATTACCTTTTAAATACATACAGTATATTTTATGTATGTGCTGGAAGACATATACCAAATATATGGGAAATGTACTGTCTTTTGTCTTCTTCTTTATAGTACCATGTACAGGTTAGAAAGTACCTTCCCATGTATTAATATGACAAGGAAAGCTCTTAAAACTACCTCCATGAATGGAGTGCAGTGGCATAAGTCCTACATATATGCATGTATAAAAAATGAAAAAGATGCCTTAAGTGTACTGTACATGTCCATACCGATTGAAGCAGCTGTTATGGATTCTGCACGTTAGTGTGCAGGGGTAGTGTTTGTATGATATTTCAAGGGGAAGTCATGCCAGAATCTTGTGTGTTAGAGGCCCAACCAGCATGCAGGGTTTGTTTGTGATCAAAGGTTAGATTTTGACTTCTCTACAAAGTGAATATTCAGCACGCACGCACACACACATGCGTGCACACACACACGCGCATTTACACAGCAAACATGCACACGCAGGGAACTACTAAGGAGTCAAAATATGCAGAGTGTGTTTCAGCGAGCTCCCCTCAGTGTGATAGCAGACTTTCAAACGTGAGGTCGAGGGTGATAAAAGCCTTGAAGGAAACACAGAGTGAATGGAAAACACATGGTCAGCAGAGACCACAAGCAGGAATGCACGAACTCTGCTGACATTAAAAAAAAATAAATAAAAGATGATCTAAAGAGAAATACAATATCTTTTGGTGTGATTTAATGACAGGCTGAAGGGATAATGTCCGAATAATGATGTGCTGACTGATGTTTAACACCACAGTGGATGCTCATTACTATGAATAATAAAAAGTCCAAGAAATTATTATAAATAAACAGCATTATTTCTCACATTAAATCCATGTGTACAGATTTACAATATGGCAATGGGCTCATTCATTTTATTTTGACATGCTGGCTAATAAGCTCAGCAAGTCTATGTGAAACAGTTGAGACTCTAGCCCCTAATAAAAAAAAATGTCACATATACTAAATGAAATCCAATGACTCAGTCAAATGAAAATGATTTCATGCCCTTACGACGAAATTTAAAAAAAAAAAAAAAAAAAGAAAAGAAAAAAGAGGAATAGATGTAATCAATGAATTAATCTATTAAGAACTTGTATAGATTATCAATTAATACAATATCTGAACAGTGAAATAAACAAAACGCTGGATCAGCGCAAAAGATCTAAAGTCAGACTGCGTGATAAATATAGTCTTAAGTGGATCGCCTGGAACACCTTTACACCTGCTCATTCATGCAATTATCTAATCAGCCAATCACAGTGCATACACTCATGCAGACACAGGTCAAGTGCTTCAGTTAATGTTCACAGCAAAGATCGTTGCGTGATTGTTGGTGCCAGACTGGTTTGAGTTCAGAAACTGCTGATTTCTTGGGATCTTCTTCAAGCAGAAATGCCTTGTCGATGAGAGACCTCAGAGGAAAATGGGCAGACTGGCTCGAGCTGACAGGCAGGCTACGTTAACTCAAATAATCACTCTTTACGACCGTGATGAGCAGAAAAGCATCTCGGAATACATAAACACGCTGAACCTTGAGGCAGATGGACTACAACAGGAGAAGAGAATATCAGGTTCCACTCTTGTCAGAGAAGAGCAGGGATCTGAGGCTACAGAGGGCACAGACTCACAGAACGTGGACAGATTAAAACTGGAAAAAGACTAAGCTATGTAGCCTCCTGTTCCTAGTTCAAATTTTATTTGGGGATCTTTTCTAAATATTGTTATCCCCCCTTCACACTTAAATAGTAAAATAGAACATGAGTTACGTAAGTAACTGTGACTCTATGAACAACCACGGCAATCTGGCTAGAAAGTCGATAGAAACGACAACAGTACTTGAATGACAACGGCATGTATATCAAAGACTACGGCATGTATATCAAAGACTACATCACACACACGGTACAGTCACGGAACGCATGCCTCGGCATGTCCACAAGAAGGTATCTAAGGTGATTCGACTTCTCTTATGAAGCAGAGTTTATGTTTGTTTAAAAAACAACACCACGTAGGATCCAAACCTGCTTGAATTGTACGCATGTTTACATGTGTGTGTTTGTATACCATGCCGTTCCAGTGCTTCTGAAGATCAGCGTAAGTCTGGAAAGGACACTCTGGTGGCAGCGTGCGCCCAATGCTGACAACCTGGCCCTTCTTCATGCTAATAATGTACACACAAACACACAGTCCAAATTCATGCACGTTCATTTGCAATGCATATTTCGAAGTCATTTATTTATCCGATTAAAGCCGGTTTTACATGGTGCCATTTCATCAGCCTTTTCAGATTATTACTCCACATTTTGTACAGGATGATCCTGATAAAATCTTGGCTGGATTCTATAACTGACTGTGTGGCAACGTGTTCTTCATGTCAGATTACATAATGAAGATCCTCTAATGATAGACCTCCTAAAGAAAATGACTACATTCTGTGTACTTCATCAATCAGCAAGATCCAAGCTCGTGCTGAAAACAAAATCGCATAAATAGAAACCATTAGCAAGTTTCCTCGACATTTTCCCAATCGCCACTATCTGACATCTGTAGCTGTGCTGTGAGTTTTACATCATCCTATACCGTCCTCCTATTTGTCCTTATACATTAAGTATTTATAGAGTAAACCCAGCTTAACACAATACCATCAAAATGTAAAAATATAAATAATGATTGTATTAATATGACTAAATATGGATTTCACCGACAAACCATACTGTACAGAAGAAACCCACCTTGGGAGAACGTAGCACCAGTTATTTGGTGCTTTGGTGTGGAGAACTGTCTCTTGGTTATTCAGAAATCTTTCCATCACAGGAGCTGGAACATCGAAGTCTCTCAGCTGGTGACGGATAAGTCGGTCAATAAACAACTAATCGCAGACTAATCACAGAAATAAATAAACATCAAGCAGACACTAAATAACAGATTTCTGCACTTCTATGCTATTTACTTGAATTGCACACAACATCCGGGCACTACTAGGATAAAATGTGTGTGGAGGAGGGAAGTGTAAGCACAGCGTGTACACCTCTTAACACTGGAGGGAGCCTGAAGCTTAGCTGATGTACAGTACAGTACACAATGCAGCAAAAATCCTTTCATACACATGTAATGTGTGACAAAAGTGTACGTGTTCTGCGTGTGATTTGCCTCAGGCAGGAATGACCTCACTAGGATTAAAGGTCATAATACTTAAATGTGACAAAGGTTTTAAAGGAATTTTCACTGAACTCCTCCCACCCTCTCTGTATGCTATGGGCTTTGATTTATGTTGACTTGGCTGTGAACTAGGCCAAGATCTAGACCACATTCTGGCTTCCAGAGCTGTTATTATGATGTAGTGGACGGGATCATTGTTTTATCCACTTACTATACGTAAACACTGATGAAACTTTCACAGTGCGTGTGTGTGTGCATGTACATGCACTCATCGTCCACTTTCATAGGAATATGTATACCTGCTCATTTATGCAGTTGTCTAATCAGCCAATCTAATCAATGTGGCAGCAGTGTAATGCAAAAAATCATGCAGATACAGGTCAAGTGCTTCAGTTAATGTTCACATCAAACACCAGAATGGGGAAAAAGTCTGATCTCTGTGACTTAAACTGTGGCATGGCTATCGGTGCCTAATAGGATTATTTAATTATTTCAGAAACTGCTAATCTCCTGGGATTTTCACACACAACAGTCGCTAAAGTTGACTTAGAAGCACTGAGTGAGCGGCAGTTCTGTGGGTGGAAATGCCTTGTTGATAAGAGAGGCCAGAGGAAAATGGCCAGATTGGTTCGAGCTGCCAGGAAGGATACAGAAACTCAAATATCCACTCATTGGCACCAACATGCCATGATTAAAGTCACAGATCTCACGTTCCCACCCATTTTGATGTTTAAAGTGAACATTAACTGAAGCTCTTGACCTGTATCTGCATGATTTTATGCATTGTGCTACTGCCACACGATTGGCTGATTAGATAACTGCATAAATGAGCAGGTGTACAGGTGTACAGGTGTACTATTAAAGTGGACGGTGAGTGTATATCTGAGTGTATTCCTTTTTTTGCTATGCTCTGTAGCATTCATAAAATTTATGATATTTCATAGTATGGCTATCTGCTTTGTGGCTACTGTTTTGCATTTAGGCTATATCTGTGCGAGTCTGATCACAAGCATGTGTTACTCAGTGTGTGTGTTTGTGTGTGTGTGTCCGTGAATAGAAACTTAACCCTTTAAAGACCCAATGTAATACAATACCAGATTCCTGGGAGTTAAAATGGTGAAACTTGTGCAACAAGAATATCCGGCATGTTGAAAAATACATGGATACTTAACGTGTCCAGTTCTTTTTCCACCCAACCACTTATATAAAATAAAGTTAATCAAAATGAAGAAAAAGAAAAACGTGAAACATACCCAACAGTTTTACTATGTCACACACTAAATCATTATTAAAGGGCACAGCATTACACGCACGTCAGAGCTGTTTCTTACTGTTACAGGAGGAAGTCTTATAGTACTGGCCTCCACGCTGACACACAGTTCGGTCTCATTCACATTCAGCTCCATGACTGTCGACAAAACCATCCACCATCAGAATAAACAGTTGTTAAAAACATTACATTGCTTTGCTTAAGTATTCGAATGATGGCAAACAACAATTTCCAATTGTCTTGCTACAGCTTCTCAATAGGATTGAGGTCTGGGCTTTGACTGACCTCAATCTGACTGATCTTCTAACACACACTTGGTTTTGAACCAACGTTCGGATATAGCTTTATAGACAATATGCTTAGAGTCACTGTCTTGTTGGAAGGAGAACCTTGAACCCTGTCTCAAATCTCAAGCAGTTTTCTTTTAGGATTGGCCCATATATGCCTATCCATCTTTCCCTCAACCCTGACCAAATTTCCCAGTCAGTGCTGATGAAAAGCATCGGAACAACAAAATGCTACCACCACCATGCTTCACGATGTGATGGGTAATGAGCATTTCTGGGTTTCAGCCAACACGGGGCCAAAAATTTTAATCTTGGTATCATCATCATACCAGAGAAGAGTCTTGAAGATGCATTTTGCCAAAATCCAAACAGGATTTCATATCACTGATTTTTAATAATGGCTTTCTTCTTGTTTCTATTCAATAAAGCCAATCTTTTAGGATCGTCCTGTGTATTGTTGTCCCAGCTGAGCATTGAAGATCTCCTGCTCCTTCAGGGTTACCCTTGGTCTCTTGCTTGCTTCTCTCAATAATGTTCTCCTTATGTAGTCATTATGTGATATCCGATGGCATGTCGTTGCACCAAAACAAAATGAGGCGTTTCACAGCGATGGGGGTGAATACTTATGTAATCACAACAATGTTTTCATTCATAAATCATTTTGGATAGTACATTGGTTCCAAACACTTCAATATTAGGACCTATTCTGTGTAGACTCATGACATTAACCTCAACTGAGTCTACATAATCGACTGATCAGATAACTGCGCGAGTTAACTGAACAACTTCTAAAAGCAGATACGAGTTGTATTTGAAAGCTGAGACTCACACCTACCAACAGCAATGCGTTTGCTAGAATCAGACAGGAAGTCCTTTCCTGCAGAACACAGATTAAAAAAAAAAAGATTGCCAAAAAAAAAAAAAAAAACAAAAAAAACAACTTTAAAGACATTAGCATTTATGAGAATTTTATGAATTTGTACAATGAAACAAGAATCTGACTTAAACACTGATAGTAACCCTAAACACTAAGGATATCTCTGAAGTTATTAGTCATGGGAAGAAGTCAAAGTTTCAACATCAAGGCCAATAACATGCAGTTTCAACATGAAATGGCCTCCAGTACAAGGATACAAGAAAACAGGGCCACATTTTAACACCAAACATAACTCTATCCCAGTGAGACACTCCATAATCACTGTTTGTTTTATCTTTGGGATAAGTTATGTAGCAACATATACAAATGCACCATGCAAATTTTATTGCGTATGCAAATCGCTGTCATCATCACATCAAAAAAAGAAAATTACACTCAATATTCCTTTGTTCACACTGTGTGTCTGTTCATAATCAATATCCCTATGTTTACACTGCCCATGTCTATGTTTGTCTAGATGTTACCCCATGTATACACTGCATTTTTTGGTAACAACACATGTACAAATTTTGGATTTATTAGATTACTTAAGTCATAAATACCGTGCATCCGGAAAGTATTCACAGCGCTTCACTTTTCCCACATTTTGTTATGTTACAGCTTTATTCCAAAATGCGAAAGAAGTTTGTTTGAAATCTTTGCAAATTTATTCAAAATAAAAAACAAAAAACGCACATGTACATAAGTATTCACAGCCTTTGCCATGGCACTCAAAATTGAGCTCAGGTGCATCCTATCTCCACTGATCATCCTTGAGATGTTTCTATAACTTGATTGGAGTCCACCTGTGGTGAATTCAGTTGATTTGACATGATTTGGAAAGGCACACACCTGTCTATATAAGGTCCCACAGTTAACAATGCATGTCAGAGCACAAACCAAGCCATGAAGTCCAAGGAATTGTCTGTAGACCTCCGAGACAGGATTGTATCGAGGCACAGATCTGGGGAAGAGTACAGTAAATGGAAGTTTGGAACCACCAGGACTCTTCCTAGAGCTGGCCGCCCGGCCAAACTGAGCGATCGGGGAAAGGGCCTTAGTCAGGGAGGTGACCAAAAACCTGATGGTCACTCTGACAGAGCTCCAGCTTGTCTCTGTGGAGAGAGGAGAACCTTCCAGAAGAACAACCATCTCTGCAGAACTCCACCAATCAGGCCTGTATGGTAGAGTGGCCAGAGGGAAGCCACTCCTCAGTAAAAGGCACATGACAGCCCACCTGAAGGACTCTCAGACCATGAGAAACAAAAGTCTCTGGTCTGATGAAACAAAGATTGAACTCTTTGGCCTGAATGGCAAACGTCATGTCTGGAGGAAACCAGGCACCAGTCATCACCTGGACAATACCATCCCTACAGTGAAGCATGGTGGTGGCAGCATCAGGCTGTGGGGATGATTTTCAGCGGCAGGAACTGGGAGACTAGTCAGGATTGAGGGAAAGATGAATGCAGCAATGTACAGAGACGTTATTGATGAAAACCTGCACCAGAGCGCTCTGGACCTCAGACTGGGGTGAAGGTTCATTTTCCAAAAGGACAACGATCCTAAGCACACAGCCCAGATAACAAAGGAGTGGCTATAGGACAACTCTGTGAATGTCCTTGAGTGGCCCAGCCAGAGCCCAGACTTGAACCCGATTGAACATCTCTGGAGAGATCTGAAAATGGCTGTGCACCGACGCTCCCCATACAACCTGATGGAGCTTGAGAGGTCCTGCAAAGAAGAATGGGAGAACTGCCCCAAAATAGGTGTGCCAAGCTTGTAGCATCATTTTCTCAAAAAGACGTGAGGCTGTAATTAGTGCCAAAAGGTGCTTCAACAAAGTATTAAGCAAAGGCTGTGAATACTTATGTACATGTGCTTTTTTTGTTATTTATTTTTAATAAATTTGCAAAGATTTCAAAAAACTTCTTTCACATTGTCATTATGGGGTATTGCTTGTAGAATTTTGAGGAAAATAATGAATTTAATCCATTTTGGAATAAGGCTGTAACATAACAAAATGTGGGAAAAGTGAAGCGCTGTGAATACTTTCTGGATGCACGGTATAGCAAACAGATCAAATAAAAAACAATTCAGCATATTTCAACTTTTTTTTTAATAATATCATGTCAGTACTAAATGTCTGTCAATCAAACATTATACCAAAGTGTTAGTAACTGCTATCAGTATTATTACCTGTAATGAATTTTTAAAAGTAACACATGCAACAACAGATGTTGTGAACACAAAGGTATGTACATCACCGCTCCTGAGGTCCAGGCATTAAATATATATATTAACAACAATTTTATAGATTTTATTTCAAGGTCCAGATTTGAATATTTCATGAGAAGGGGTTTTGTTGGGACCAATCCATTAATGACAGCGTTCATCGGATAAGAAGGTCCAAGGTCAATGTGACGTTAGGATGGATTAAACTTTAGCCAAATAACTACAGAAACAGCACACCGGCAGTGACCTTTAGTCTCTGGAGGTAACTTCCTATGAGATAGCATACAGTAGTGTGATACATATGATGAATACAGAATCTTTCCTACACAGGTGCCTATTATCAGTGACTAGTGTGCTCATAATACAGTCGCCTCCAAAAGTATTGGAACAGCAAAGCCAATTCTATCACCCCCCCCATATAGTGAAGATATTTGGGTTTCAGATTAAAAGTTGAATATTAGACGACAGATCAGAATTTCAGCTTTCCAAATTGTCATATTGGCTATACTCAATGCTTGTGCAATGGCTCTGATAGATTTTCCCTCTGTTCTCAGCTTAAAAATGGCTTGCTTTTCTCCCATAGACAGCTCTCTGGTCTTCATGTTTGCTTATCCTTTTTAACAACAAATGCAGTCTTAACACGTGAAACCTAGGGCTGTTAATTCTTTAACACAATCAATATAACAGGGCAGCAAGAAACACCCATTGGGTGGGTTCAAACAAAAACTGCAATGTTCTAAGCTGTTTAAAACATCTAGATGTAAATATCAGGCAATGAATGCTGAAATTCTGATCTATTGTCTCATGTTCATCTTTTTATATAATTGTATGGCAAATCAATAGAATTATCCTTGCTGTTCCAATACTTTCAGAAGGCACTCTACCTCTATATTCCCAGATATTAGAGACTCTCATGAAGACAGATGGTGTATAACTGTTATATAAACAGTGACAGTTGGAAGGTTGCCCAGTCAGAACAAAGGTGAGGACAGAATGAGACTGTGTAAAAACCTTCACAGCTTTAAGGCTGAAGGCCTTTGATTGATATCCAACTAATTTTTGTCATCATATTAAAGCCAGTTCCACTCCCAACAGAAATGGAAGCGTTAGTCTTATCCTGAAAGAAAATTCAAAAGATTTAAATGACTGCATTTACACACCACATCCCCCACCCCCCCTTTCCTGTGTTGTACCTGGGATTAAATATTGTCCTGCTCTGTTCCAGTTCGGTGCCAGTCGAGCAGTGAAGGAGTAAGACAGACACGTCTGCAGCATGCTAGGCAGAACCCTCTGAGGAGAACTGATCTGAACTCAAAATGAGAATATCAATAATCAGAGGAAAACTTACCAAGTGTGAACCGTGACTAGGGCTGTAACGAGCCGACAATTTTGATCGATGCATCAATTTAAAAAGCAGTGATTGAAAAGAATTGAGGCAACAATCAATTATAAATGCTTACACTGTACATTGTAAAAGGACTGACAACTGCTGTGTAACAACTAATTCAAACATTTAAACTGATAAATAGGTAAATAGGTTAGAAAGGTGGTTTGCTGATAATTTTGATATTTAAATGACATATCTTCATTCACAAATTAACAGTAGACTTAGCCCAGAGTCGAACGTATCGATCGGAGTCTACTAAATTGAAAATGTATCACACCGGAGCAGATTCAGTGGTATTGCCAAACATCGAATCTTTGCTTTATGAGCCAAAATTGTATCGCATATAATGTACTAAATATCCAAAAAACAAGCCTACTTTGACCAAAAAGGACTTTCATATTCAGTTTTCATACTGTATTTCACATCCGAAGTCCATGTTGTGTACAGAATTGTAAAAAAACAACAACCCAAAACTGTCCAAATAATACTGCAGAAGAAGAAATAACTGTGCACATAATATGAAATTTAAATATGTATTCAGCATGATACAGACATATGCAAGACAGCTTACAGTACAGTCTTTAAATACAGCTGGTAGAATCTATGCCAAGGCTAGCCTGTGCGATATAACAATATTATGCGGTCGTGACGCTTATCAGGACACACTGGACGTGGAACTAACCCATCACAGGGCACAATCGCGCACACACAAACACTCTCGCACTACGGACAATTTAGAGATGCTAATCGGTCTACAATGCATGTCTTTGGACTGGGGGAGGAAACCGGAGGAAACCCCTGAAGCACGGGGAGAACATGCAAACTCTGGGCACACAAGGCGGAGGCGAGATTCGAACCCCAAACTCTGAGGTGAAGCAAACGTGCTAACTAAGCCACGGTGGAGCTCCACAAACATTTTTTACTCAAAAATACACAAGAAGCAGCAGGTTTTTTTCCTCCCCTGTAAACAATGAGATGAGCCAATCAACATGTAAATCTGGAATTACTTGTGCAGGTGTTTTCAACTCTCTGGTATTAACAGATCCTTCCTGAAATCCCCGCCCCCTTCCCCACATCTCACACGTGCTCAAGTAACCCATGCTTCCTTTCTTTGGGTCACGATAAATGGAGAATGTTTTGAGGTTATTAATGTGAACTAAATTCGATAAACGTATGTTGGGGTTTTTGCGATTTCCAGAGTTCCTGTTTATCGGGATAATTTAAAATGGAAAATTGTGAGGGAAAGATCAATATCGCACAAGCCCAGTCATGGTAACTGAAGCTGTTCTGGTGGCTCATGGTGGCCTAACTTGGTAAAACTTGATGTTCTTTTCTTTAATTTGTCACTGATTTATATGAGAGGTTTTTGTAATGTCATAAGAAGAGACAGAACTCTAAAACCAACAGTAAAAATTTGAAAATATAGTTATTTTGACTGCATATACTTTGAAATCAACCCTTTTCTACCATTTATTTCTAACTTTGGTCATTATGTTGTGTTTTTTCCCCCTTTAATTTGTCATTTATCTGAACAATATATACCACACCCCGTGCCCTCCACTAATATTGGCACCCCTGGTAAATATGAGCAAAGAAGGCTGTGAAAATTTGTCTTTATTGTTTAACCTTTTGATCTTTTGTTCAAAAACATTCACAAAAATACTATGCTCTCATGGATATCAAACAATTGCAAACACAAGACAGGTTTATCAAAAAAAAAAAAAAATTCGTTAAATATAGGTATGCAACAATTATTAGCACCCCTATGAATTCACATGAGAAAAATATATTTCAAGTACACTCCCATTTAAATTTTACATACAGTATTTAGCAAGAGTGCCAATATTAGTGGAAGGCACTGTATAGTCAATATTAGTCAATATTACAGTATAAACCAAGCCTTAAACAAAAACTGTACACATTTTCAAAACAATGTACTGATGTTTAACTTAAACACTTAAACAAAATGTACTACCGGTTGACCTAAACACTGACTGACCTGCAAATTGTGGCTCTGTGCATAAGCCTGGATGATGCCTCTCCTGAAAAACGTTATCTATGAGAAAGTTCACAGTGACAAACTGAGTCAAAGGTTACTGTGAATGGTCTGTTTAAAGTATTTTGTCTTCTAGGAGACACGTATCTATCTTATTTAGCGTCTGAAGGGCAGTACTAAATGGAAAAAAAAAGATCTTTAAACAAAATACTAACAATTTACACCCATCATCCTGTTTAAAAGTTTACACCCCCCTGGCGCTTAATGTATCGTGTTGCCTGTAATAGTTGTGTACGAGTCCCTCGGTCGTCCTCAGTGTGATAAGATGGATCTCAACATCATATAGTCGCTGTTGGAAAGGGGTCAAATATGCAGAAGATGCTGGAAAAGCAAAGAATGTGCAGGACCTGGAGGATTTTTCTGAAGAACAGTGGGCAGTTTAACTGCTCAGGACAAACAATGGACTCGTGAACAACTATCACAAAACAAACACAGTCGTGGATCATCCAGGTGACGACACACAGTGTTAATAATCAAGGGTGTGTAAACTTTTACGGGGTCATTAAAAAAAAAAAAAAAAATTCAGCTATTATCTTGTCTTGTGGACTATATGTCAACATCTGTTATGTGAAATAGCTCATTCAGGACAGTACTAAATAAAAAACAACATGGGATTTTTATGATCCCTCTTATTTTGTTAACAAGGTAATATTAGGATTGCAGATTCGACAAGGGGTATGCAAAACTTTGGGCACAACTGTATGTTTATATATATATATATATATATATATATATATATATATATATGAAAATCATATTCTATTCATATTTCTACTGACATTCATCTTTCACCCTTGTCTTCAAATGTGCAAATCATAATTGCACAAGCACAGCATAGTCAATTATTAACGAGCACAACAGGCTCAGTCTACAGTCTAATAACTCATACGCATACTCAGCATGAATAAACTGCTCCTGTCACGCACTCCTGATCCAAACCAGCAGGGCTAATAGATGGGCACCTCGTTAGTGGTGCTTGACACTTCCGTTCTGTGTTGTTGTTTTACGCTGGCCTAAATCCAGCAGAGGAAGAGAGTTGACAGAATGCCTGGAATGTGCACCAGTTATTTGGCTTCTCACAGAGCATGCCTGAGCACAGACTGCAAGGCACGCACACGCTCGCACGCACATGATCACTTACACGCACTCTCACGTACAGGTGTATCGACAGGTTCTCGTGCGAACGTGTGATACAAATGAACACGTACACAGAACCTGGCAGGACAGTCGTAAAGTGGAACTGAACAGAACAGCTGTGAAGCGTAGATGTGTACGCTATACTTACAGTGAGTACAACTCTGATCCCACCGTAAGAGCCCAACACAGGGGATGCAATAAGATCTGGATGCAAATGCAAAAGCTCTCTGAAAAATAAAGACATCGCAATTTACATAAAGCAAGTGAACAAAAAAACATCATGTTAACATTAATAGATGAGATTTAGGTACATCTGTAAACTAATTCATGTCTATAGGCTTAGATTCTAATTAATTCATTAAACTCGTTTCCAAAGAAATCATGAAGTTATTTTAATACTACACGGTGGCAAAACTTTTTTTTCTCCATACTTTGTTTAAATAACCAAACACTACATTCACGGTTCACTTTATTAGGAACACCCGTACAACTGCACGTCCATGCAGTTATCTAATCGTTCAATCATGTAGCCGCAGCACAAGAACAAGAATCTGAGGCTATCATCGGATAAAGATTGGATAAAAGACCACGTGATTTTTTTTTCTCTAATCTTCAACTGTACGGTTTGTGTGAGCCTGTGCCCACGATAGCCTCAGATTCCGGTTCTTTGCTGATAGGAGTGAAACCCAATGGATGGTAGTCATCTGCTGTTGTAACTCCTTTACCTCAAGGTTCGATGTTTTCTGCATAATGAGATGCTTTTCTGCTCAAGATGATTGTAAAGAGTGATTAACTGAGTTACTATAGACTTCAGCACAGACCATTTTCCTCTGATCTCTCTCATCGGCAAGGTGTTTCAGCCTGTAGACCCTCTACACACAGGATGTTTTTTGTTTTTTGCACCATTCTGTTTAAACTCTAGAGACTGTTGTGTGTGAAAATCCCAGGAGATCAGCAGTTTATAAAATACTCAAACCAGCCCATCTGGTTCCAACAAACATGTCACGGTTAAAGTCACAAAGATCAGACTTTTTCCTCTTTCTAATGTTTGATGTGAACCTTAACTGATGCGCTTGACCTGTATCTGCATGATTTGATGAATTGGGCTGCTGCCACATGACTGGCTGATTAGATAACTAATACCTAATTAGCGGCTGTGGCTCAGGTTGTAGATCGGGTTGTCAGTTCGATTCCTGGCCCACGTGACTCCACATGTCGAAGTGTCCTTGGGCAAGACACTGAACACCAAGTTGCTCCCAATGGCAAGCTAGCACCTTGCATGGCAGCTCTACTACCATTGGTGTGTGAGTGAGTGTGTGTGTGTGTGTGTGTGAGAATGGGTGAATGAGAACCAGTGTAAAGCACTTTGTAGAACCGCTAAGGTTAAAAACACGCTATATAAGTGCAGATATTTACTAGCATTTATCACCATTTACCATAATTGCATGCACTGTATGTGCAGTTGTACAGGTGTTCCTAATAAAGTTATATGATCCCTGATTATTTATCAGACATTGCCTGTTTTGATGTGGCCTTATTCTTAATCATATTAATATTAAATGAGATTAATAATAGAAATATTTGGCGTTAAACACACAAAGACCTAGGCCTATAATGAACTAAAGCTGTTTAAGGCAACCCAGTGGAAAATAATTTGGAATAATATCTGGTATAATCACTTTATAGAAATGATCAATAGACAATAATGAATACCAAGTGCATTATAAAAATGTATTTAATCCATCTATTTGTTTTAAACAGTGCTCTACGGTTTGATCCTGAATGGGTTATGGGTGTCCCACCTCGCAAAAACATACAGGTCTGGGGATTGGTTATGTTAAATTTCCCCTAGGTGTGTGTGTGTCCCATCCTGTGATTATACTGGTGTATTCCTGCCTCACACCTATTTTTCCAGGATAAAGCACTCACTGAAGATGAATGAATGTTTTACACAGTGTGACGTATGTCAGTTGATGACAAGTTATTATTATTATTTCTTCATAGTATTGTTTTGACATCAAGCCCAGATGATACTTGATATCCATATCAAAGTTATTCTTTATAACTATACACAGGTGTACAGTGTAATGAAATAAAGCCCTCAGGCTGGGCAAATAAGATCATATTTCTGGCCTTTATTACGGAGTGTGTGGCACGGAGTTGTGTTTGTTGTTAAATTATTAACAACAAGCCTCACCTGCATGTCTTCACCTGGCTGTTTCTCAGCTCTCCTTCATCTGCTTGAGATGAAAAACTGAGAAATGACAGAAAAACACTGTAGAGTTTCTTCAGGTCTGGTGCAGGGATGAAGAACAGACACTCTTCACTGTATCCAGTCATTCTGCAAAATAAAAAAGATTTAATGACACAACGTCTCTCACGGGAAAATAAATAAATAAATAAATGCAGAATATCCATAAACGTACACACTACAGAGGTTCAATATTTATCATAATACCACAGCGCTGTTAAATTCTCAAATCTGATTGATCAGAAGGTGTGGATTAATTTTCTATAACAGCAGCTCTGACAGTAATTTCAGCTGCAAAGTTAAAATATTAAGGCATTTGTTCTAACGTTACACAGAAACAACTTATTCACAACGGATTGAGGGAACGACTGTTTATAGCTGCTGTAACGCAAGTGATCACAGGGACTAACTCGTCTCGTGGACGTAACTACAGTAGGATCCCTGGGGGACAGGTTAGGACAGGCGGAAGCCTGAAATCGTGGATAGCAGCGAACACTAATATATTATATATATTTTTATAAATATATATATATATATATATATATATATATATATATATATATATATATATATATATATATATATATATACCTTCAGCAAAAAAAATAAACATTCTCTCATATTTAACTGCTTTTATTTCAAGCTAATTTTTTAACATGTAAATATTTGTACGGACGTTACGCACAACATTTCATTGTGTTACTAGAATGGTGTATGATTTAAAGTATGAATGTTTACTGTATTTCCAGAATTTTCTATACAATTCTTTTTGACCCTCAACTTCAGGGTAACAGTAACTCTGCTTCGCACCATCACACCACCCTATCGTTGATTATTTTACTATAAAACCACACTCACAGGTTGGTCTTTTGTTTTGTTTTGTTTTTTCACTTGACTCTTCGCTGTTAGAACTTTGCCATTTTATTTGGACCTATTTCACAATTTGATGATAGATAATATCCTAAAATAATGCTAAAATTTCTGTTCTTCTAATTATTATTATAATTATCACTACAACATCCTTTCACCCCATCCTACTCTCCCTGATTAATGAGATAGCGTTGGTTAAAAACATTTTACCTCAGAAATGCCTTTTTTTTTTTTTTTTTTTTTTTTTTTTTTTTTACACACTAGTTATCTGTTGCTGTTATCTGTCCACACATTTGTGTCCAGAAAGTAGGGACAAAACCACAGTGACTGTCAGTTTACATTATTAAATATAAATAAACAAATAAATGAATGAATAAATAAATAATAAAATGCTCTAATACAAGACATACCTTTATTAATTTCTTTATCTTGTGAACCAGCACCACAGGTCACACCTGTCAGGTAGCAATGAAGCTAGTGTCTGTTTTTGCAATCTGCAGATTTATTTAATAAATATTTAACTGAAACAGTTTATATTTTAGAAACTTAATCAACACCAAGGATGTTATTTAGCAAAACAACAGCATCAATAAATCTAGTTCCGTAACTCAGCTTCACACTTTTATTAACACTATTAATTATTATATTAACACTATTATCACTGTTTTAGCTAAAACTGGTGACGAAATATCTTTTTTTTAAACACTAAAATTAAAACCGCTACCCCTGCCCGCTTTAAAGCTCGCCATCTGTACGAATAAAGCGGTGTAATAATGCTAGCTAACTTGACTAGACAAAACCAGCAGCCACAGTTAGCTAGCTACCTGCTTAACTCGTCATCACATTAGCCGCTGTTGCTAACCACGTCAACGCGTCCGCCATATTGGAAAGGGTTCAAATTTGATTGTGTCTGGAGACGGCTCGTCTATTTTTATAATTTCATCTGCAACTCTTTATTGAATCGATTTCTTTCCTTCTTTATTATTTTCTTAAAAATATGGTTTATTACATATGTTGTACATCATAACGTAGGTGGAACAATAACATTGTAGTTTATATTAACATCTCCTTAGTAGTGAGAACTGAAGTGGCACCGTTAAATATTACAGTCCTGTCTGTTAAACAACACTATATTTAGTTTAAAATGCAGGCGTTATTACTACACGCATAAAACGGCTAAACTTCTATGCTATCTAAATCTCAGCGTTGGAGCTCTGCTTTGCGTGACAACGAGCGGTTTCAGTTGGGTTTGGTTGACCCCATGTAAACTTTCCGCCCAGTCGCTTTTTTTTTTTTTTTTTTTTTTTTTTTTTTTTTTTTTTTTTTAAACCTTGCTTCTACAGGATTGATTGATTGATATGGATTTTATCCAATCAGAATGGAGCGACTGAGCACGACTGAGCGTGACTGAGTTAACCAATCAGAACGGAGCGCAGGCGGGTGTGTGTAGGCGGGTCTTGGCGTTGTCAGGAAAGCTGCTACTGTTGTATCTCGGAGCTGGAGACAGTTCCCGAGTTCCTGAGTTTCTGAGTTGTGTTAGTGCGGACAAAGTTTGATTATTACACTGTTAGTGCTGAGATATACACTACACCTTCATTAAAAGACCATGGAGGAACACTGCTCCGACGGGAAAGCGGTGAAATATTACCGCTTGTCTGAAGTGGAGGAACACAACTCGTTCAAAAGTACATGGATTATCATCAACCACAAAGTGTACGATGTGACAAAGTTTCTGGAAGAGGTGCGTCTTAAACGTTTATATTATAAATATATAAATATTTATATTTTTCTCCACGAGTCACAGGATTCAAAATTAAAACATGAAAAGCTTGATACTGTGAAGCTAGTTACAGTGTGTTAATGTGTGAATGATTGGGTATAGTATTACAGAGCCTACTATAAGTAATATAACATTAAGTGTGTGTGTGTGTGTGTGTGTGTGTGTGTGTGTGTGAGAGAGAGAGAGAGAGAGAGAGAGAGAGAGAGAGAGAGAGAGAGATGTTTGGCTGTGAGTTATGGTTTCCAGATAGGATTAGTCAGCAGATTGAGGCTCTAAGATGGCTGGACATTTCATGATAAATCTGCTCACATAACAACATGGTGATGATTTATATTACACACACACAAAGTGAGAGAGAGAGAGAGAGAGAGAGAGAGAGAGAGAGAGAGAGAGAGAGAGAGCTGGAGCATTACTGCAGTGTGCTGTTAAAGCTCATCTCACTGATGATTTCACAGCTGTATACCATGTCCAGCTACAGGAAGATTTCTCTTCTTCTCCCAGATTCACATTCAGATAGGGTTATTGGCATGGTGAAAGACTTTACACTGGTAACATTAAAGTACAGACACACACATTCACACATTTATACACAATAAAAAGTTTGTAAAAATTCTGTCTTTCATCTATCTCTGCCTGTGTGTCTTTCTTTCTTTCTTTCTTTCTTTCTTTCTTTCTTTCTTTCTTTCTTTCTTTCGGTATCTATCTATCTGTCTTCTTCTTTCCTTTTCCCCCCTGTGTTTCATTGTCTGATTCGTTCTTTCTTTTTTTTGTCTGCATCAGTCTGCTTGTCTTTCCTTTTCTCTAGTAAGGTAAAACTCCACTCTTTTCCAGTTCAGTCCTAACTCATTATTCTTAAACCCACCTAAGATATAAGATGAGAAACCTGCATAAGGTACACATGACCCCACACACACTCCATCAAGCCCACTTGCATAAACTTAATGTACAAAAATTACTAGGGCATTTTATCTATCTATCTGTCTATATCTCAATACCTCCATCTCTCTCTCTCTCTCTCTCTCTCTCTCTCTCTCTCTCTCTCTCTCTCTCTATATATATATATATATATATATATATATATATATATATATATGTATGTATGTATATATGTATATATATATGTATGTATGTATGTATGTATGTGTGTGTGTGTGTGTGTGTATATATGTAAATTTATATATATATATATATATATATATATATATATATATATATATATATATATATATATATATACACACATACATACATACATACATACATACATACATACATACATATATACATATATATGCACAGTCATGTGAAAAAATAAGTACATCCCATTTAAATTGTTGACTTTTTAAAAATATTTGGACAAGCAAACGTTTGATCCTCTTTGAAACAGTGCCTGTTAATAAAGCTCTTTCAAATGACACATAAAATAGACATTTTGTAGTAATTTTCACAATTTAAATGAACAAAAAAACAGATCAGTCACATGGAAAAAATAAGTACACACCTTCAAATCCATAATATTAGACTCAGGTGTTTGATTTGGTGCCAGTGATTAGAACCTGCCTTATTTAAACCCCTCTCACATCTAGTGCCTGGTGTTCCCTTTGTTATTGAGGTGTGTCGTGTCATCATGCCAAGATCTAAAGAGTTCTGTAAGGCCTTCATATGAAAGGTTGCGGATGCCTAGGAGTCTGGCAAGGGATTTAAAAAGATCTCTAAATTATTTGAAATACTAAATAAAATAATTAAAATAATCTACAAATGGCGCAGATTTCAAACGACTGCCAATTTGTCCAGGACTGGCCGTCCCAGCAAATTCAGCCCAAGAGCAGACCGTCTGATGCGAAAAGTCATCTCCAAGAACAAGAACCCCAAAATTTCATCACAGGATCTGCTAGTAAGTCTTACAACTGTTGGTGTCAAAGTGCACACTTCTACCATCAGAAAGAGATTGCAAAATCTGACCTGCGTGGGTGGTGTGCCAGGAAAAAGCTTTTGCGAGACTACAATGAGCAGGAAGAGTGGTCAAATATTCCAGCAAGCCCGGTGGACAATTATGCAAAAAGACCTATAAGAAGTTATTTCTGCTAAATGGGCAGTACTAGATTCCCAGGCCAAGGGTGTACTTACTTTTTCCACAGAAGAATATCACATCTATTGATATTTCTGCTGAATAAATGATTGAAAAAGCTCATTTTCCTTCTGGGTTTCTTCAAGTACATCAACTTCATTGATAGGTTTTAAAGAGGATCTAATGTTTGCTTGTCCACAACAAAGCCATGTCAACAAAGCCAACAATTTCCATGGGGTGTACTTATTTTTTCACCTGTCAATAGTATTGTGATATATTTATGCCATATCAGCACCAGTATCTGGTGGAAGGAGTTGTCTAGTTGTACAAAGTCATAATTGTGTCGTTTTACTTCACAGCTCGATGAATTGTCTTCGAGCTGCAGCACAAGATCGGCTTCTTTCACTTACTACTACTTAACGTTTAATACACTGGGTGTGCGAAAACTTTCGTAGACTGGCAGGTAGCGTGTGACTGACTGACTCTCTGACCCACCACTGTGTCTGTCCTGCCCAGCACCCAGGAGGAGAGGAGGTGTTACGAGAGCAGGCCGGAGGAGACGCCACGGAGAGCTTCGAGGACGTGGGTCACTCCACAGACGCCAGAGAAATGTCTAAGGGCATGATGATCGGAGAACTGCATCCGGTGAGTGCAGTTCGAGTACAGTTCAGTTTCTTAGTGTGTGTGTGTGGCGTGAAGAGAACACTGATTCAAAGTTTAAGACACCGATACATACACCAGTAGCTGAAATAGTTACAACCGTTAATGTTATCCTTTATGGTATCGATAATGGTGTGTATTATCAGGTGAGAGACTTTCCATGAGATTATGTCCCAGTTTTATTTTTTAAACCAGATAGGATGCTTTTTATTCATGCATACATTGTTTATAAACATATCCAGCTTCTTTAGATGTTTTTTATTTACTTACAATTGCACAATATATGAATTTTGACTTTCTTATGCATGTTAAAAAAAACAAAAACATTGTTACCATTCGTACAAAATATCATCAATAAAATATCATAAATAAAGGAATATCCTTCACGCGATATCCTTTTTGGTCTTGGGGCAAAAAAAGGAAACTAAACAATAAATAAATATATTTTTATCTTTTTAAAACTAACCTAAAAATCTAATATGTTGATTCAGGCACAAAAAAAAGTTTATTTTTAATTTTTTTTATTTTAGAAATCAGGATAATGACTTGCGTTCAATTAAAATGAAATAATGTATGTAATTCGAAGGTGATTTTATCCAGAAATATATTTCCAAAAATATATATGCTGAAGTGTCTGTAAGTGTTGACTAGGGCTGGGTTTAAAAAAAACAAACAAAAAAAAAACGATTCTCTGATTTTAATCGATCTTCAGTTTAAGGAAACGATCTGGATTTATGAAATCCCCGAATCGATTCTTAACACGCGTGCTTTACTTGAGCGGATGTGACCATTCTCTCGTCCTGAGCACGTCGCCATCTTTCGTGTCTTACATGAATTTTTAAAAACGGTTTTATTTCTTAACCATGTTTTAAGTTGTTAATGAATTATTTCACTGTCTCACATTTACAACGTTTTTATTTTTATTATTACAGTAATGTACAGCTTGTGCTTACCTTGTGTGCACTGTATGCACATATTTATGATTTCTTGTTACAATGTTTGTTTCTCAAAGTAAAAGTAAAAAGTAATTAAACATAATTGTATGGGCCCTGTTGTTAATGTAAATGTGTATTTCAGTAATATAGCTAAGTGGGAGCGTTCCAATTACCAGCATTTATATTAAAACATGGATTCCATGTCTGCACAACTAACATTTTAAATGAAATATTGATTACTAATCGATATTTAATCGAATCGAAACCATATAAATAAGAATCGAATTGCCAAATTGTTCTCAATACCCAGCCCTAGTGTTGACACTACGCATAAAAGAGTTCAGTGATCTTACACTGCAGTTTAAAATCACATAATATATAATATAATATAATATAATATAATATAATATATAATACCGGCATTGTTTTGATGAACCATTGATCATCTTTTTCCTGACTAAATAACAATACTTACATTTGTATGTAGAATATATATATATATATATATATATATATATATATATATATATATATATATATAATGTGTATATATATATATATATATATATATATATATATATATAATGTATATATATATATATATATATATATATATATATATATATATATATATATAATGTGTGTATATATATATATATATATATATAATGTATATATATATATATATGTATATATATATATATATATATATATATATATATACATATATATATATATATATATATATATACATATATATATATATATATACATTATATATATATATATATATATATATATATAATGTATATATATATATATATATATATATATATATATGTATATATATATATATATATATATATATATATATATATATATATATATATATATATATATATATATATATAAATGTATGTGTGTGTGTGTGTGTGTGTGTGTATGTATATGTATATATATATATATATATATATATATATATATATATATATATATATAATGTATGTGTGTGTGTGTGTGTGTGTGTGTATGTATATGTATATATATATATATATATATATATATATATATATATATATATATATATATATATATATATATATATATATATGTATATATGTATATGTACATATATATATGTATATATGTATATGTGTGTGTGTCATACCATGATAACTTCAGTTCCATCCTGAAGTACTAGTGTACTATTTGTGGCATGTGAGATCTGAAGGTGCAGACGCTACACGCTACAGTATATCATGAGTGCATAACTGAGCTGCAGTCAACCAGAACATTGTGGTTCTCTTGTGTAATCTAGGAATGAGTCTGGGCCATTTCCCTTCTGAACACGCTGCTTTGTGCTGCCGGGCTAGATAAATGTTTTGGTTTTTTGGGTGATGTGTAACTATAGCTTATGCAACACCAGATGTTTTAGCGCTGGAGGCGCTGCCTGGAATCCATTTTATTAGGCTGCACAGGACTGCATTCACAGTGTTCAATTCATTACGGAGCTTGCATGCTTTCTAACAATTTATTCTTTAATAGCATTATGTAGCTTTCAGCTGTGTCTTGCAGAGTACGTTATACTATTTCAAATCCACAAAATATACACGGCATCATGGTAGTTATTTAAAAAAAAAAAAAAAAAGTATTTAGTGCATTATTTGTAAAGTGGAAGACAGTTGATGATGAATGACGGTTCTTCTGTCTCCCTCTCTCACTCTTTTTTTTACACACTCTCTCGCTCTCTTTCACTCTCTCTCTCTCTCTCTCTCTCTCTCTCTCTCTCTCTCTCTCTCTCTCTCTCTCTCTCTCTCTCTCTCTCTCTCTCTTTCTTTCTAGGATGACCGGCAGAAAATTGGCAAACCACCCGTGAGTAACACCCACTATTAGAAAAGTCACTACCACTGACATTGTTGTATTTTTGCCCCCTAAACTTACATATTCATATGATTTTATATATATATATATATATATATATATATATATATATATATATATATATATATATATATATATATATATATATATATATATATATGAATGAGATAAAAGTGTTGTTTCTTTGTAAATCTTTTCAGGAATCACTTGTAACCACAGTTCATGAAACCACAAGGTAAGCCCAAAATGCACTGCAACTAACACACTGATGGGAAGTTCAGATCGTTTTACTGATTTGGATCTTTGAATCTCGTTCAGCAAAATGAACAAATCTTTATTCAAGTCATTTCGTTCGTTTGATCAGAATTCGATTATAACGTTACATTTTCAAGCGCCCACTTTACACAAACCTTGATCATATTCTGAATAACGAAAAAAAGAAAAATGATAATGCAGCGAAGGACAAATGATGAGAAACAGAAATGATTAATTCACCACTCAACTGGGTCTTCTGGTCCGAGTCGTTCACCCTACCTCACCCATCTCTCTAAACTAATAATAATAATTTTAAAGAATGAAGTGTTAATAAAATACCGTATGTTTTCTTTTTAATTGTGTTTGATCAGACTCCTTTCGCCGGCCTTCCCTGGGTAATTAAAGGTGGTGGCAGCTGGTTAATTTGGGGTTGTGAGTAGTGTAAATACAGGCTCACATTTCATATTACCTTAGCCAAGAATTATTACAATAATAATAATAATAATAATAATAATAATAATACCACTTTACTAAACCTATTTTTAAGCAAAGATTAAGTGTGGCACACTATAAAAACCATCATGTCTTCACCATCAACGCTAAAGATCAAGGCCACCCAAAAAGCACTCACGTAAATAATAACGACCAGCAATGTTGTCATAACCACATACTAGACATGTTACTTTTAGAAAAGCTGCAGGCGACGAGTGGAGGTGTTAATCTTTCTCAGAACAAGGTCTTTCCATTCGTTGCGAAGTTTTTTTGTAAGGTGCCATTCAAATGCAAGATGCACGAGCTGAGCTTTACGAGTGTAGTTCATTGCTCGCCTGTTGTCCATTGTTCTTGAGCACAGAAAAGGAGTTCTCACACATGGTGGTAGAGGCCCAGAGTGTGACTGCGAGTTTGAGTGCGGACAAAACACCTTTACAAAGTACTTTATGTTGTTCCAAAAGAAGTCTCGTAGTAGCCATCGTCTGCGTGCTTTCCTCCGTCGCCGGGCTCTGTCACTGGCGTGCTGACATTACCATTAGCTGTGCTAGTGCTAGGACTAGGTGGTGAACCATTTCCTTAAATCCATTATTGTTGAATTATCAAGCTAAATGTTAAATATTTTAGACTTTGCTAACAAAAGTCTTTGCTTTGCTTTGCAAAGTTTGCTCTCACGACCACGCTCATCCTTCATTTACTTCACTGTCGTAATAGCGGCATGTATGTGTATGTAATTGGCCGATTACGACTGTACGTCATGACGTTACGTTTTTTTTTTTTTAGTCAACGTCTACTTTCCAGTCATAATCAGTATTCATGGTAAAACTAAATGCATTTGGAAAATTGTTTAAAAAATATTTAGTTAATTATTAATATTTCAAGAAGTAAAAAGGCACAATGGTGTGGTGCTGAGTCCCAGCGGCTGAAATCGTGTTCAGCAGGTGGGATGGGGTAGGGTGCTTACCAGAGGTGAGGGGGCACAGTGACATAGGTGGCCGGGTCGGGCTGGGCCCCCTGAGGCCCTCGTGGCACCAACGCTGGTGCAGGCAAAAAATGAAAATAAAATTAACATAAAAACTGAAATCACCTTCTGAGACGAGTGAACATTCAATTGAAACAAATTTACCGTCAGCTACAGACGTTGTATCCATTGATTCCACCATGTATTCTTATTGACACGCCCCCAACTAGGACACGCCCAAGTTCCCACTCTTTGCTTTGGCGTTCATGTGTTCAACTCGTACCGTAAATACGATATTTCTGACTTGACTTGAACGCACCGATAGCATATGCGGCTGTCACGTGACAAAAGAAGGAACGACTCGGACCAGAAGACTTGAGAGGTCAACTAATTGGGTGCTTCTCATCTCTTGTTTGCGCATCCTCGTTTCCTTTCCTCGCTTCCTTTCCTTGCGTCTTAGCTCCACCCCTTGAGGATGCGAGGGAAGGATGCAAGGATGAGCTGCGAGGAGAGAGGTATCGAAGCATGTCGAATGGAATATCCTCGCTCTCTCAAACGTCACTCAAACCGACGTCAGTTAACGATGACTGTGCTCAGCTGGATGACCTGACTGCGCTTCAGGGATCTGCTGTTATGTTGTTAATAACAACATTCGTAATAAAGCAAAACGCACTGATAGTTTGTGAACTGTCTGGATTATTCAACAATGAATTAATGAACAATACATATATAATAATCTTTTGCTCAGCTTTGCATATACATGCAAGGATCAATAAATTACAATACTCATTGTTGGCTTATTATTATTATTATTATTTAAGTATATTTCACACAAAATGCCATCACATCATCAAAGGACTTTTTGTTTGAGATTGTGGCAGATGTAAAGGAGGAGGGGAATTGATACATGCGTCAGATTTTTCGACAAGAAACATTTCAGCGTAGGATAGACCCCATGCATCCTCGCTCCTAGCTCCTCGGGAAGCTTCCTCACTCCTCGTTCCTCGCCTCCTCGTGATGCAGGACGGAGGAGCGAGGAAACGAGGAAGCATCAGTTTGAGTATCGAGAAGCACCCATTGTTTCTATTTCCTGTACAGAGCCTGTGCGGATTTCACGTCGCAAATAAAACGAAAGGGTGTTGGACAAAACGAACCAAACGTCATATAAAAGATTCGTTGAAGAACGACCCATCACTAAACTAACAGTCATACTACACTAGAGAGAAAGTCATGTACGTAGATTTTGCAGCACTCTTCTCTAGAGTTTCAGCACGTCTGGTGGTTTGTGCTTTAAGAAAATTCCATTTAATACTGTAACGCTGTTTGTATCTCAAATGCTAACATTTGATGGGAAGTAAACATACAAGAGTCACTTGAGAAAACCTAATAGAGAGCACATGAATGCTAGCTAGTTATGAAATCTAGCTATAGGTTAAAGATATTGTAGCCAACTCCTGAATGATTATGTTGAAACTTTTCAGCTAAGCTAGCCCGGTAGCTACCTTGGCTAATGCTGGTCGTAAATTTGCGACTCTTAAGTTGTATGGTATATTTTGACAGGTTTTAAACACTGTTAAAATAAATCGCTGAGGATATGATGATGCAAATTAAAACGTCATCATCCCACTTGTGCCTACTTGTGACAAACCCAAGCTAGTTTGCTAGCCGTTAACTCGTCGGCTAGCTAGATTTTTTTTTTTATCATTAGACGTTTGTAATGAGGGAGAATGTCTAAAGATGTCACAGGGCTGTGACATTACAAATGTTTTATAGCCGATAGATTATTTAATGGTTTAAAATGGACATTAAAATGGGCGGTTACTTGAATGTTGCGCAGTAAAGCATCTCACAGTGATGGTTTTCAGCACTAAACTAACAATAGGATGCTTATTAGCTTATGAGTATTTAAAAATAAATATGAATCCCAGAGCCTTGGTAGAACAAAGTTAACACATACTAGCATTTGTGGCATTACTTAAATATTAAGAACACTAAGTACACATGATTTCTGTTTATATTGAACAATATTTACAACACATTTGATGACCGTTGTTGTTGTTGTTCTTCTTCTTCTTCTGTCCTTTGGCTGAAGCTGGTGGTCGAACTGGTTGATACCTCTCCTTGCCGCTGTGATCGTCACACTGATGTACCGTATATATACGGCCGAAGATGCATGACCGATTCTCACACACAAACACACTTTTAGTGGACTGTTGTTGTTCGCTGACACTGCTGTACCTAATTTCCTCAGCACACGTTCTGAACTCCGAACTACAACACCCATAACATAACACATTTCAGGGTATTTTTTTCTTCCACCAGCCGTCACAGCTATAATTAATGAAGGCTTTTTCTTTTTTTTCTTTTTTTTTTTTTTGGGTAGCTTTCCAGTTCGTACGTTAGGATGAAAATTCTACTATTGTAACGTTCAGATAATAAGCTGTAGAAGTATTCACGAGCGGGAAATATTTGGCCATATTCGAGACGCATATCCTAAACAGTATAAATGTGTAACGCTCGTAAGTGTCTGATTGTGTTATCATTGTGTAAATATAATTATGGAATTAGTGTTGCAAGCTTATGTGTAATAAAACTCAACAGGGTGGCAGTAGCTGCATAATGACTTCTAATTACATGTAGAAACCTTTGGATATTTCAACGTATGCAATTAACAGACATCTAGCCGCCTGAGGCATTTTATTCAGTGATTTTTAATGATTTAAAAACACAAATAGATCCATTTTGGTCTGTGAAGGCGATTCTTTTTCTTTTCGCTTGTACTAACTTTATATCACCGTTACGTGATTTGACACTGGATTACAACACCGACGTTTTTTGTTTTTTTAAACGCTGCTGCTGTCTTATCCTGTTGTACGGGGATCACCACTGGTTTAGGACTAGGTTCCCACTCTTAGTCCTACACATTTGAGTGTTTTCCCTGCTCCCAATCCCCCTTAATTTTCTACTCAGCTAATTAATAGCCCTTCCTGAGGTGAAGTAGGTGCATTAGAGAGGGGAAAAACACTCAAATGTACAGGATAAGTGATACTCCATCACCAGGGATGGGAAAACATAGCCATTGTCCATTGATTTGGCACGTATTCTGCATATTTTACTACTCCTAACATATCCGTCCCAGCTCACAAAGGGCTTTATCAATATTGAGGTCTCGTACTAAGGACCACTGGGGTACTGATGAATAGATACGGTGCTAAAGCATTCCATTTTATATCACTGAAGGTAAGCAATGTATTGTCAGGATCATTATGCATCATGTTAAATATATCACTGCTCACATATTTTGTAGCAACCCAAGTATTCATATATATATATATATATATATATATATATATATATATATATATATATATATATATATATATATATATATATATATATATATATATATATAGATATATAGATAGAGAGAGAGAGTGAATGTGAGTGTATTCATATCAAACACTTGTTTTCTTGTCTTTCTCTAAAGTGACCCAAAATGTACAAAATCAGAAGTGTTTCCAAATTTCATTTTGTCTGCTATGTACTTTCACACACAGTCAGGCAGGATATACTGTTCTGGGCCAGTTCTGACACACACAGGCTCAAGGAAAATGAAGGTTGATGACACGTTACAGGAGAAGAGCTGTATGTAAGCTTCCGTGTGACTGATCCACTCAGGAATAGCATAATGGTCAACAAAGCATAGTTTGAATCCTTTCCTGTTGCAGCAGGTGATTAAAAATTGAGCTTATGTGCAAAAGAGTCAATTTGAGGGTTTTTTCCCCCCATTGTTCATGCTTTAATTGCATTAAAGAACTAATTATGTGGAATTTTATGTTATTGTTTTTGTGTGTGTGCATGTGTAACTATTTTGGGCACGTGGTGGTTTAGTGGTTAGCGCGTTTGCCTCGCACCTCCTGGGTCGGGGGTTCAAATCCCACCTCCACTCTGTGTGAGCAGAGTTTGCATGTTCTCCCTGTGCTTCAGGGGTTTCTTTCCTCAGTCCAAAGACATGTGTTCTAGGCTGATTGGCATTTCCAAATTGTCCATACTGTGTGCATTTGAATGTAGAATATGTGTGTGTGAGTGTGCCCTGCAACGTGTTTGCACCCTGTCCAGGGTGTCTCTGGAGTTCCCTGGGAGAGGCTCCAGGCTCCCCATGACCCTGTGTATAGGGTAAATGATACAGGAAATGGATGGATGTTGCATACTTTCTATGTTCAAACATCATCACAGGACAGTAGCAAAAGGTTTATATATTGCCAAGTACATGTCAATGAGTCACTTTTAGATTCGTGTATTTTTTTTGCTTTCTTCCAGTATAAAATGCATTTACATCTATTCACGTGGCAGATAGGGATGGGCGATATACCGGTAGAAATTCTCCCCAATAAGAATTCCTGCGATAATAACGATGAAGTCTAGTTGATGACGTATTTCTGTGCGACAGTCTGCGCGTCATTCACAGCTTACATGTAGAGCGAAAACAATAACTGCGGAAGGTGGACGTGGAGCCGAGGAGGAGTTTATCGCTAAACAAGGAGCTACCTCTACAATCTGTAACTGGTTTGGTTACAGAAAATCAGTTCTATTTTTAGATCAAGGTTTATGTTTCTCAGGCTCTCAAGATCACAGCTATCACTTGTAGTCGAAAACAGTGGTGAATGGTACCATATTTATGTCGTCACTGATCTCGTTATCACAACAAATACCGGATAATATTGTGATATAATTTTAAGTCCATATCGCCCATCCCTATTGGCGGATGCTTTTATCCAAAGTGACTTAGAAGTGCAGCAGAAGCCAATCCAAGTACAAAGCTGTGATACAAAGTGCCAATTAATGGAGATACTTATTATACCTAATGCTACACGGTAATGTCGATAATATTGAGTAATGGACAAATGTGGTGCGTCAAATAGAGAACGACACGTACAGTATACACGTACGCAGGAGGCGAAACGGCTCCATTTGTGTGTGCAGAAGCATGAGGGTGTTTTCACACTAAATCCATTTTAGCATTCCAAGTGGTCTGTGATTGATGACTTGGTATTTTGTGTGCATGCAGTATGTGAACACAACCCCTCTAAAATGGCCCGCGAGTGAACCGTACTCGGACCACCTCTAGACATTCTCAGTGTGGTTTGGTTCTGGTTCATTTTGTGGTCCACTTGATATGTGTCTTGCGAAAACAAAATGTTCCCGGTCTGCTTCCTGTTTTGGTTTATGTCAAAAGAACTTAATGCTTGCTGTCCATATGTAGCTGCAGTTTTTTCTCTCCCACTTTACAGTTAAAAACCAAGTTACAAAAAATACTCTAATGGCTGCCAATTGTTTAGTGTGATCCCACAGCAAAATAAGTTGTGTTGCTAATGTTAGGTAGCAACAAGACTGCTAATAAAGGCATTGTAGCAATAGAAATTATACTATTAAGCTTAAAAAGTTAGGCAGCAGTAATAATAATGGTAAGAGCGAAACATTTACCGTATATTACTATTGTAATATACAGTCATAGGGTACTTTATTCAGCTCAATCATGTGGCAGCAGTCCAGAAACACATAATGTCATGCAAATACAGGTCAAGAACTTCAGCTGATGTTCATATCAAACACCAGAATGGCAAAAATGTGATCTCAGTGATTTGGCATAGTTGCTGGTGCCAGATGGGCTGGTTTGAGTATTTCAGAAAAGTGCTGATCTCCTTGGATTTTCACACACAACAGTCTCTAGGATGGTGCAAAAAACAAAAACCATCCAGTTCTGCAGGCAGAAATAGCTTGTTGATGAGAGAGGCCAGAAGAGAACGGCCAGACTGGCTCAAGCTGACAGGAAGGCTAGTGTAACTCAAATAACTATGCTTTACAGTCGTGGTCAGCAGAAAAGTATGGGCGGATGGGCAGCAGAAGACCACATCAGGTTCTACTCTTGTCAGCCAAGAACAGGAATCTGAGTCTAGTGTGGGCACAGCCTCACTGAAACTGGACAGATGAAGATCTGAAAAATAATGTTAATGGCCGGTGAATGTATGTAGTGTATATTTGCATTGTGTCTTTGCCAAGCAATGATGTGAAAGTCACAAGTAGGCCTATGGCATGAAGCAGAAGTTAGTTTTGATGGTTCTGTGACAAAATCCCTCACCTTATTGCTTTCTTTCATCCCCCAGACGCTTCTGGTATTTCGCAACAGTTCTGTTTTTGAACCATGTTGAATGACATTATCTATAATTCAGTGCTACACAGCTAGGATCATAGTTCTAAAGAAGTCTTGGTGTAAACAAGAAATGGTCATCAGTTGTTAAATATCCAGAAAGTCATTTGCAGCTACAGTAGTTCTAGTAACACGAGAAAGTATGGTTCGTTTAAAAGAGAACTAGATGTGAGAACACCCTTAAGAGTATGGTTTTAGACTTGCAGTAGTGGAAAACCAAGCTCCTCTGACTCGCAGACCGTAGACACTGAGATGGACCGTAGACCTTGAGGAACTAATCTATAATAGAGTTTAGTAAGACCGGAGCTGTCACACTTGGGTGAGTCAAAGACATCTGACTGAAGTCAGCAGTTAATTAACAACCGCAGCAGGGACACATATTGAGGATGGGAACTGGGAACGAGCTGAACTCAATGCCAGCAGCAACAGTGAGCCAATGGAGGTCAAGCCAGACATATTGTGTCTCTTTGTCAAACCCACACGTTCTGTCTCATCATAAAAGTGCAAGCGTTAGACCGTATACTAGAGATTTCCTGTGTGATGTGTGTGGTAAGATTATACAAAACTTCATCAAGATTTCAAGACACGTCGCCTGACACGTGCAAGGCTGATTGCACTAAAGTGTTACACTGCTGCTATCTGGTGGCCATCGGTACACACTGCATACAATCGTAACAATTTGGATTTGTATGGTTTTCTCAGATCAGTACACTCTTTTATACTGTTACTACGTGTATTTCCGTGCACATCGTACTATACAGACAGGTAACGAAAAAAGGAGAAATCAACATGACGTACATCTACCACATCACTCCAAAATCTCTCATAGGTCTTCAATTGAGTTGAGATCCGGTCCTAGCATATTATTTATATCATTTTCATCCGCATTCAATCATTCAGTGAACCCTGCGGACGGGGCGCAGTCGTCCTGGAAGACACCACGGCCATCAGGATAGACTTTTTTCATCAGCAGGTGATCAGTTAGAAGAACTTCGTACTGGTCTGGTGTTGCTTCTTTCTAATGGGACAGTGGAGCCAAACAAATCATGACATCATAATTACAAAGCAGATAAGAACTTTTCAACATTTCCTGTCCTTTCTCACCCAGCTGTAATAATACTAGTTAGATTATACTAAAATAAAAACACGTTTAAGGGCCGTGGGAGAGTCTGGAGCCTAAACTCGGGGCACGAGGTAGTGGAATCCCTGGAAGGAGTGCCAACCTGTTGCAGGGCACGATCGTACACGCATTCACACACTACGTCCAATTTGGAACTGGAGGAGGAAACCTGAGTACGTGGAGGAAAACCCTGAAGCACAGGGAGAACATGGAAACTCCGTGCACAGGACAGAGGTGGGATTCGAACCCCCAACCAACCCTGGAGGTGCTCTTATTATTGTTGTTGTTAATATAAGTAAGTATGTAACAACAGTTACTCTTTTGTTATCCTCATTCGACTTCCCGTGACAAGGCTGTGATGCAAACCCGGTCCCATGGGACACGACACGTATTTCACGACTCGACGGCGGTCACTCCACTAATATTGACCAGTGCTAAATATTGTCACATGACATGATTTTATGTGCTCAAGCAAGAGGAGTTCATAACAGGAATAACATCCGGCCTATCCAGTCTGACACTTTGATACTACCGTGCCTCTTATGTTTTTGCCCAACCTGATTTACATAAGTTAGATAAAGAGACTGTTGTAAAGCTCAAGGCCGTTAATGACATCATCAGAATCCCATCCGAGACGTTATTATTGTACCGACCGTCACGCAATGACGGTATTACGCAATGGTGTCAGACACACTTTTACATCGGTCTGAATCAATAAGTGAGGTAACTCAGTTAATGTGGTTGAATAATAAGTTCTGATTAATCATTAAGAAATGATGAAGAATAGTTTTGGAGAATTTGTTGTTTAGGAGGAATTTAGACATGTGTTTTATTCTATAAAATCTGTATAAATAAAAAGCATAATAACCTTTTGTGTTTTTTTTTTTTTTTTTAAACAATGAATGAGCATCTATCTACATCCTAATACACTTGTTTAGTATGTCTATTCTACTTAGCATGAATTAATCATCCTGTCCAATCTGTTGCTAAATTTAGTTATGCATAACCAGTGCTAAGTTTGCGTCTGTAGCCTATGACAAAAAAAAATTGGAATAAAAAAAAAAAATCTCTGCTTCATTATAACGAATCGCTCAAGTCCTACAGCTTTGTTTTAAGCAGTACAATGTGAGCAGTCTTTTCATTAAAAGTTTTGTTTCCACTGCAGTGTTTTTATGAGAAAATGTTACAATGTTTGATGATGCAAACATACAACAACATACTCAAATCTCTGACTAAATGCATTTGCATTTCACAAATGACCAAATGGAGAAGGACGGATTAATAAAACTGTGCTATACGCGACATGGCCAAAAGTTTGTGGACACCTGACCATCACACCCATATGTGGTTCTTCCCCAAACTGCTGCCACAAAGTCTGAAGCACACAATTGTATAGAATGCTGTAGCGTTATAATTTCCCTTCACTGGAACTAAGGAGTCCGAACCTGTTCCAGCATGACGATGCCCTTGTGCACAAAGCCAGCTCCATGAAGACATGGTTTATCAAGGTTGGACTGGAAGAACTCGAGTGTCCTGCACAGAGCCCTGACTTCAACCCCACTGAACACCTTTGAAATGAACTGGAACACCGACTGCACCCCAGACCTCCTCACACAACATCAATACCTGACCTCACTAATGCTCTTGTTACTGAATGAACACACAATGATCCCCAAAATCTAGTGGGACGCCTTCCCAGAAGAGTACATATACTTATTATAACAGCAAACAGGGGAATACATCTGGAATGACATGTTCACCAAGCACGTATGAGTGTGATGGTCAGGTGTCCACAAACTTTTCACATTATAGTGTATATTTAAAATAACTCTCCTAGGTAATTGGTACCACGACATCATTTCCAGCAGGAGGATATTGGTCGGCGCATAACACTGACGGCAGTGTCTGTGATTTAGAACGGAGGACGCTCATGGCAGCTGTTTGTAAGATCATTTCCTACCGATGTGCTGGGAAAAAAAGAACGCAAATGGCATTTTAATGGCTTATTACTGAAGGCACCACCTGTTGAACACTATGTTCCCAAGACTCCTGATGTCTCACAAACAGTAGTTTGTAAAAAAAAAAAAAAAAGTTTGTTATAGGTATGGCAAGGTCAAACATAAAATAAAACTTGTAGAAAAGTCAGTGTGATTGAAACACAATACATTTCAGTAGAGTATGTCCAAGTTAATCTAAATATACAGTTTAGAATTCAATTCAAATGGCAAGTGCATGTCAATGAATAGTTGCAGTTTTGGTAATAAATCTTGGGCTTTGTAGTTTGTATATGGGCCGCGTTCATTTTTTTTTAATAAGAGATATCAGATAATTGACAATAATTTAACAAGCTGTATTAGCAGTTTGGTCCAGCCGCCCAGGAAGTGATGAAGCAAACCGATATTGGAATACAGTATATATAACTGAAGATCATTATACTGTCATCATTACATATGTTTGTGTGTATTTATGGGTTCAAATGTGAATATGGTAGTGTGTGGCCCTAAAAATGGACTTCTAAACTCAGAAACATTATCTGATGTTAATTTAGTTGATAATTTTCATGATAAAATTCATCCTTTTTAACTTCTTTGTTTTGTTAAAGGTTAGAGTGATTTTAAAAAGCGTAAGTAAAAGAGGGATAATAGTATTATCGCATTTTACTATCGTCACTATAACTAACCCACCATAGAACGTTAAATTCTTGGCTTATTTGTAAAATAAACGTGTGGGCTTAAAGACCTACTTCTGACCTCAGCTACAGCTACAGTGGCTGATGCTAATTCGGTAGGTGATTTGTTGTTTTGTTGGTGTGAAATAAACACAGTTATGAATATGTGGGACAACCACATCAGATTTGACTATTATTACACTTTCAAATAAAATCGATCATGAAATATAAAATATGAAATACTCAGCTTATTTTTTTTTAAAACGTTTAAATGTCTCGTCTTTGCAAAACATGACCAAGTTTTCAACATTACGATTGATGATTGTTCTATGGCTGATGTTATTTTATCTTCTCAGGTTGCATTGCATTTTATAAAACCTGTTTTTGTTAAATCATTGTTAAATCAGCAAGGCACTACAGTGTGAATCGACAAGTAGAGTATATTGTTGTGTCTTGCTGTGTCTGTGCTACATTAAAACTATTTAATCTCTGGTTATCCTGATAACTGATCGCCTCCACTAATGTCATTCTGCCTCATCCGCACAGCTGAGAGTCACACACACACACACACACACACACACACACACACACACACATCTCACATCTCACTGTTTATACTAACTAACAGCTCAAATCTGAAAACAGGTTCCCATGGAAACACGTTGATTAAATTGTAGTGTGAGAGTAATAGCGAGAGAGAGAGGGGCGGGGGGGGGGGGGTCATATATACTACTAGTCACAAGTTTAGACACATTCTTTATTTTTATTTTATTTTCCACATTTTAGAATAATAATTGTAAAGTAATCAAGACTCTGGAGTAACACAAATGGAACTATGGGAATTATGTTGTGATCAAAAATCCTAAATAAATCAAAATAATTGAGTATTTTAGCATCTTCACAGTAGACACTGTTTTTGGCTAGAATTTCTAGAAATGTATTCTTGGCATTTTCTCAACAGATTTCTTGAGGAATTTCCCTGAGATGCTATTTAAACAGTATTAAAGGAGTTCACACCTACACTGGACACTTATCGGCTGCTTTTCAGAATATTTCGCTCCGAGTCGTCCGTTTTTTTTCTTTCTTTTTTTTTTTTTTTTAAAAAAAGATCATTTTGTAAATAGAATGTTAGTTTTCTAATGAAAGAAATGAAAATGTTGGTACAATTATATTTTTGTCTACAACACCGATTTCAAACATTTAATCACACACCTTCAGATCAAAAGCTTTTTAACATCATGAGAAACATTTCAGTCGAGTGTCCACAAACTTTTGACCGGTAGTTATGAAAGATATGATCTGAGTTAATAAAGCGTCAGTTAGGTGAACGGCTGAAGGAAAAGGTGTGTAATGAGACACAGCCCGCTGACACAGGGTACAAGACAGTTCCTATGGGGAAGGAGTGTTGTCTAGGGCGGGGGAGCTAGTGCATTAACCCAGGGGTTCCCAAACTTTTCCAGGGCAAGGCCCCCAAATGGCATTAACATTTGACCGAGGCCCCCCTTTTGCAAGATGTCTTTAAAACACATTAAAAATACAGACTTCTGAATATATCCCCATTTTTTGTTATTAATAATTACATCTTACATCTTTACATTACATTACATTAGGAATTGATTGTGTGTGTGTGTGTGTGTGTGTGTGTGTGTGTGTGTGTGTGTGTGTGGTTGTCTGGGAAAAAAAATCATGCATTTATTTATTTTTCACACAAAATTGTTGAGGCCCCCCGGGCGCCCCCTGGCGGCCCCCACTTTTGAAAACCACTGCATTAACCTGTCGGTTCCAATTTAAGCGCGCGCGCGCACACACACACACACACGCGCACGTGCGCGCGCGCTGTTAAAATGGTCTCACCTCCCCTGTATGACCCACTGATCGACTTTCCTCACTTCAGACACTCTGTGCTCTTCTCTGACTCGGACTCTGGATGATCAGACGGGTTGACATGTCGCACTCGGTCCTCCCCCCGGAGATACACAACGGCCATGGAGTCGACGACGATCACGACTCCGAACCCGAGGATATTTACCTGCGGGACAGGCGAAGGGCCAAGTCCTTACCGGCCTACCCCGAGCAGGCCAATCTGTTCAGCCGTCTCTCTCAGCGCTGCAGGAAGCAGGTCAAGTTCGCCGACGCGCTCGGCTTGAATCTGGCCAGCGTGAGGCACTTCAGCATCGCCGAGGATCCCCAGGTGCCCTCCGAGGTGTTCGCCGCGCTGCGCGCTCTCCCCGCGCAGCACGAGCGCGAGCGCGAGCGCAAGCCTTCCAACTTCACATTCGCTCGGGACACAGCAGCGGAGGTCACAGAGGCGCGCGTGAATCGCTGCAGGGTCGCCCTGGAGACGGTCTCCATGTCCGGGTGGGCCATGCGCGGGGTCATACGCGCCAACGTCGCGCATAACGGCGAGACAGAAGTCGGGGTGAGGTACACGTTCAACCACTGGGCGTCCTACGCGGACGCGCCCGCGGTGCCCGTGTCTGGAGAGCGCGTGCACGACATGCAGAGATTCTCCTTCACTGTGCTCACGCCTCATTTCCTCGAGCCGAACGCGAGTGTGCACTTCGCCGTGTACATGAGGACTGACCGCGGGGAATTCTGGGACAATAACGACGAGCAGAACTACTGTGTGCAGTGTGGCCTCCTGCTGTGAACCCCCCTGAGTGCATCTTACTCCACTGTCAACTAGAATCTGAGTTGAGTGATTGAAAGATAAATGAATAAATAAATCACATATCTTCACTTAGGGTTATGTACTAGTTGGACAGAGCTGGTTCATGCAAAGACATCAGCGATAATTATTTATAATAACCTCCTATTTTTAACCAATAATTTACAGCACTGAATATTTTTGATAGGCATGAGCTACTTTTGGCACACGGATATCACTGCCTGACCTGATCCTAAAGGTCCAGTAAGCTCTTTTCACAGAAGGTGGTTTCTTTGTGCTACAGTTACACCAAAATGACAGTAACTCTTCATCAGCTTGGGTGTAGTGAAGCATTTGTCCCATGTGGTCACATGACCTAAACATGCTGGCCACCGTAGCAGTCTGTCCAGCATTATTTTAGTCACGAGAATTTGCCCACCTGTCAAATCTAATGCTGCATTTCACCCAAACTCTGAATTTCTGACCTCTGACTAGATGAAACCCAAAGAAAACACCTCCACAACTCGGAATTCCTACTCGGAAAGTCAGGAAGATCTCCTGAACCCCAAGTTCAGCAAGTGACGTCAAATCAACATGGCTGCTCACAACATCAGCTGTAAACAAATGTGCAGTTCTTTCCCTTTAAATGAGTTATACTGTATATAACGGTATGTACTTTTGATCCAACAACACACGGGCATATTTTCTTGTTAAATCTATAACACTGACTACACAGCTAGCTGTTTTGAGGATGAAAATATACATCACTCTTCACCGCTAGTCGGTTTGATTGCAACTAAAAAACATTGAGATGCCCGTATTCTTTTCTCAATTTGCAGCTCGAACGTATGGACATCGAGAAATGATGTAATTCCAATTTCTGACTTCTCACTAGAGGTTTTTTTTTTTTTTTTTTTTTTTTTAATATCCGACAAGTAACCTGCTCCATAAGATTTTCTGTTATTGATCAGTAACATTTTCCATGAATGTCTCTACAAATATTGTGTTGTAGAAGACTAACTTGGAGCTTTTATGTAGCTAACATTGCAGTTAGAATTATGGGTATGTATTTACACCTGCCATCGAGTGTGTAGCAGTGTTCCTGTCGCAGAACCGTTGCCTTGCGCACGTTAAATCAGTGCCAGAACATCCTCCGGTCTGTTGACTGCATCAGCACACACTTTAACGCCGGTTCTTCAATGCAGATGGACCTTAAAACGTCCAGCGAAGTACTCAATTTTCTATGTTGAGGCCGTAAAGCTGGACCTTTAAACTCTGAAAAGCGCATATTACCTTACATTTGTTTTTTTTTTTTTTTTTTTTTTACATGTTTTGATGAAAGGGTTGGTTTGATTAAAGGCTTTTTTCATTGTGAAATGTAGGCTTCAAACAGCGACTCGTGTTAAGTCGTATGCATATCATAGCCATTTCATACGATTGGATATGTTTTAAGCTTGTAATACTATGCATGCATCTAAGTAACTATAACTAATGGTAATGAATGGAGAAAAACTAAAATAGCACAAACGTGTTATTAAAATTCTTGTTTTTGTGTGTGTGTGCGTGCATTTACTGCAATTTCATGGAATATTTAGGAACTCGCCAAAGACAGACCACAAATTCTGCTTCATTATACAATGCACAGCAAAGTGCTAGTAAAGAGTACGAACATTACCTCATGACAGTGAATCTCAGTGCCACACATGAAAGCAGAAAATGTTGAGTCCTTGCAGATCGAGTGCGTGAATACAGGTGAAGCTAAACTCTGAATAAAATGGCTATGGTGGGGGGGAAAAAAAAGCAGCTTCACTTTTTTTATTATTTTTTTTTTTTTTTTATCTACAAATAATAAGTGCTTGATTGAATGTCCTGTCCCTTGAGATTGACATACAAGACCGTGCAAAAGTCTGTACATGCAAAGAAATGCTGTAGAGCAAAGATACCTTCAAAAATAATGGCATTATACGTTTCTCCTTTATTTAAAAATACCACAAAGAGCAGTAAACAGTAATCAATGAAACAAAGGCAATATTTGGCTCGACAACACTTTGCTTAAAAAAAATAGCAGTCTCAGGTAGAATGAGTGCAGTTTTATAAGGAAATCAGCTGTTAGTGTTATCGAGCATCTTGCAGAAGCAGTCACGGTTCTTCTGGAGACTTTGACTGTCGCTCTCGCTTCTTATTTTTGCAGCAAAACCCAGCAGCCTTCATTGTGTTTTTTGTCTGAAAATGTCTCTTACCGCTTAATATCCTGCTTTCTTTACTGACATTCAAACATTTTTCTGTAACGTTTAATTTTGTGCTGGAAAACCAATGTTTCGGAATCTACCACGTTTTTTTTTGTACTGACTCGATAATGTAGAAGCCAAAACCTAAAAATCTATAACAAAGTTTGTACTAAAAAAAAAAAAATACAAAAATAGTGTGCTTAAGACTATTGCACTGTACTGTATACTGTTTTAAATCGTTACTATCCAAAGGTACAAAAGCTGAACAGTGTGACTCTGAGATAACCATGAAACACTCTGGGGCAAGAAACAAACTATGATGCAATATCTGTATCGCTGTTTTGGGGGAAAAGTTCATTCGAACATAAGCAGAACCCGATGGTTTGGTTGATCGATGTTGCTTCTAGATGTGGAAGAGAACCAGTTTCAAAAGGTTTAGGTGGTTAGACTGGACATAATGTAAGGAATTAGCTGTTAGACCTTTATCTATCTCTGAACAATGCTTCCGGTGAGAAAACGTAGACCTCTACCGCTTGCGAGTGCAAACAAGATGAAAAGGAAGTGTTTCGACGATGCCAGTTTTGAAACCATCCATTTTTTAAAAAATCAGTTTATTTCTCCCTTGTTGTTGTTTCCGTCGCTGTTTCAGCTCTAAGCAATGAAATCTCCTCTCGTAGCTAACGAGAATGGATTTTCCTGAACCGTCCATCACGCCACGCTGATTTCTTCCGACCACTTTGATGTTCACAGCCTTCAAGCTGCATTTGCTAATCTGTATGGGACATGAAGCTCTATTAGGACATTGTTTCTTCTGCCTGAATTGTAGATGATGTGGAACTGGAGCTTGTTTCTCACATACAGTATTACAACTGACAGCTTCATTACCCATCACACAGTCCGAGATATCCGAGGCGTCATTTCCAATGTGGATTACGGCCCAGGATAACGTAGTTTACTCGAGCGAGATGAAGGATGAGCAGCTGATGTAGGTTTTATTATTCAGGGTTTATGAAGGATGGTCAAAGTGCCACAGACGGGCCCCTGAGAAAGACCCCGGACTCTGACTTCTCAGAAAATATATGTTAATGTACTGACAACATTGTGCTTTACGCTTTTCTTTTCCTTACTTTGCAGTACTGTTATTGTTGTTGTTTTTCATTTGTAGTCAAATGGCTACCTATAATCTGAGTAACCTAACCAGATTACCTACTTAATCTCCTTGTGTTGTAATGTTACAGTGTTGTAGAGCCACATAATATTTGGATTAATACTCAGTTGTCACTTTGCATATAGGTGTCTGTAGATAAAAATAAAAGTAAAGTGATTTGTACATTAGAAGTGTTACTTGTTGCATGCACAGTGTGAATATATAGCTGAGTAAAGCTAACGTTTGTTACATTTAAGACGAAATGTACTTTATACAAGTAATATCAGATGCGCTAGGTTCTACAGATGAGCTTCGGTTATTAAAAGCAATCAGTCCGTCCGTGATTACGTGGTTTTGCGATCACAGAAACGAACGCAAAATCAAGCAAGCTCTACAATACTCTGGGGAGCTTGCGATTGTTCAAAATTACCACAGATTTGGACCAAGACACGTCATTTGTTGGTCTCGTTGACCAACAAACATCACTGTGAAAGACCGTGCAGAACTATTTCGTGCGATTGCAGTTTTGCCAATTTCAAGTAGTTTTCCTGCAAAAAAAAAAAAAGCACAAAAAACTCACATTTTGAAGAAAAAAAAAAAAGCTGCAGAAAAATAACGCATTTTTGGCTGCAATAATCATAAAAAACTCAAAATCCTGTACAAACTTGTATTTTAAGATCTTAATAGATGGGAAATATCAAAATGTTATCCAGTTTCTCTTTTGAACGTTATGTTTAATGCTATTTATTTTGCGTTATATTTTAGATCGCTGCCTTATTACAGCATACAGCAAGTGGGTCGATTCATTTTTAAACTATTGGGGGACTCTTTCTTTTTTTTTTTTTGGCAGATAAACAGTAAAATAGAGGTCAGTTTGTTCGTTTTTCTTTTAGTCTTTTAATAATTTTCTTCATTCAATTTCACATTGACGCAGATCAAAATTAAAAAACTTCAAATATAAACCCTCATTGCCGTTTCAATGCTTCTGAAGCTCGGATCACTTTTTGCATAACCTTTTTGATGCCTTTAAATTAAAAACGGCAGAAGAACACACCTCAGTGTCGAGTGTAACTCAGTTCAATGTCCCCATTCCAACCCTGTATTTAGCCCAGGAAGCATTGTGCAACATGATCTTTATACCTTATACTCGAGCTCACTGGGTCATCCCTACCTAAAAACTAACAAACTAATCTATTTTAAATCTCTCGGCCTTGTGGGAAAACTTTAACCCCAATACACAACATCACTGTGACCCTTCGTATGTGTTCAACTTCACATGAAAATGCTCAGGAATTGTCCAGCTCGTGGTGTCTTAAAGCAACATAACTTTAATGAAACAGGACAAATAATACACACGTCACATGTATCGGCAAACTTAAAAAAGACAGACTCCTAATAGTGGGCTGTAACAGCAGGCTGTGTGGTGGCTTCGCTGTGTTGTATTTGCACTCAGTGAAGTGTGCACTTCAGCACAGCTGACTTTATAAAGAGGCAGAATGGGTGTAAGTGATTTGGGAACAGTGAATGTATACATTGTCTGAAAGGCATCATCATCCTCCTCCTCCTCCCTCAACCTAGGCCGCGATGTAGGCGTGTTAGACAGTCAGCGGTTTCCTGAAAAGCCTTGGTCCCCCTCTACAGACAGCTGCATAGTCCACTTGTGTCCAAATCAGAAGAATTTCCCCGACTGGGCTTCCACTACGGTCCGTTGAACCTCGTACAACCTTCCTATGACTACCTGTGCATTAAGAAAAAAATGAAGTTAAAAACATTCAAAATGGTGATTTCCACTTAGAGTACAGGTCCACCACCTCTCTCTGCTCGAGCACTTGTACCATTTCCTTGAAATTTTAGCAGCCATTTTAACAACCATTAACCCAGACTGTAAAAATGACAAATAAAATGACTCGACAGCTGACTAGCTTCAGTTTCAAACCACCTTATGTGCACAAAGTTTGCATGTTCTCCCCGTCCTTCAGGGTACTCCCCCAGTCCAAAGACGTGTTAAAGGCTGACAATGTCCAAATTGTCATTAGTGTGTGCCCTGCGATGGGGTGGCACCCTGTCCAGGGTGTCCCCCACCTTGTGCCCCGAGTTCCCTGGGATAGGCTCCGGGCTCCCCCACGACCTTGTGTAGGATAAACGCTATAGTTGGATATTCTTCAAACAGGAAGGAAGCTATTGAAGGAACACTATTTCAGACCTTGCTATGAATCGATTCCAAAATCGAATCAGTTACAATTAAAATGTCCATATTATCAATTTCCGAATAAATCATTCAACCATTAGTTTTCTTCAGATATCTTGCTAACGAGGATCTCGGATAGATGCACAGAGGGACGGATGGACGGACAACCCCAAAGACATAATGACAAAAAGGAACAAAACAAAAAAAAAAAGTGTTGTACATGAAATCCAAGCAAAATTCTATTCGATTGATGGATATACATATTAAAAGAGACCTTAGAAAAACATCATGGTAGATCTTTTTTTTTTTTTTTTTAAATTTGTAGTGTATTTAGTATTATTACTTAATATTAACCCTTTGCTTTTAATGGCATGCAAACATTTCTCTAAAATGAATGGGACAACAAGAAATTTGGGAAATGGGAGAAAGAATGTAAACCAAACAAATGTGCTCTTGTCCACTGACACTAATACATAAGAAAAAAGCAACAATTTTTTCAACAAATTTAAATCTTACAGTACACAAAACTTTTGTACATTACTCTATGTGAGCACTTAGAAACAAAACAAAGCATAGAAAAATGGTTTTAGGACAGAAAGGCGTCTGATGTGAGGATGCAGTGGGACAAAATCAGGAATGATATTCCACATGGAAACCAAATCAATAATGCCCACAATGCAACACTGTAAATAAACACCAGTCTGATACTGACTGTGTCTATATCAGGGTCGATGTTAGCCTGAAACGCCTGGTATGAGTTTGGATTTGACATTTTCCAATCCAAACCACGGACATTATTTAAAGAGGACCTATTATGCCCCTTTTTACAAGATGTAATATAAGTCTCAGATGTCCCCAAAATGTGTCTGTGAAGTTTCAGCTCGAAATACCCCACGGGTCATTTATTATACCATGCTGTAAATACCCCTTTTTGGGTGAAAGCAAAAACATGCCGTTTTCGTTTGTGTCTCTTTATATGTAAATGAGCTGCTGCTCTCCGCCCCCTTTCCGGTAGAGGGCCGTGCACTTACAGCTCGTGCTTCCGATACTATGGCAACAAGAAAGCCGGGTCAAAGTACACGTTGTTCGCGGAGACCAGGGGCAGGTTTTTTTTTCTTACAGACCTATGTAGGTTTTAGTGATGGGAAGTCCGGATCATTTTCTGACTCGGATATTTGAATCTCGTTCAGCAAAAGGAACGAATCTTTTTCCGAGTCATTTCGTTCACTTCAGAAGAATATAATTAAAATGTTACATGTTAAATTCCCCAACACGTCTAGTACTTACGCAAACGTTGATCACATCTGGAATAAAAAATAAACTATAGGTTAATGTAGCCAAGGCTGAATTTTGAGAAACAGAAATGATTCATTAATAGCTTAGCATTAGGTCTTCAGGCTATGCAATCTGTTAGTTCACCTCACCTCCCGATCCGAGTCTTTTATCACGTCTGTTCCCCGGAAAAAGTAATGATTAGTTCATTTCTCGAGTCTTCGGGTTCGATTGGTTTGTTCATCCAGTGACCGGCCCATAAGCTTAATGCAGTGGGGCTGCAACGTGATGAACGAACGACTCGAACCCGAAGACTCGAGAGGTGAACTAATCGTTTCTGTTTCCTGTACAGACCCTATGGGGATGCTGCAGCACATGCGCGGTCAAGAATGAACAAATCGCTCTCTGAGACAACTCGCTGTTCCTGAGTCACGTTAAAAGATCCGTTCAAAATGAACGCATCGTTCATGGACGACACATCACTAGTAGCTTTGTGCAGGAAGCAAGTCTGGAATTACTGACGCCTCGTTTCAGGCTGTTCGGGAGCGGGTTCGTTCTTTTGGGAGACAGTTACTCCATTAGTCGTGCACTTTGATATTTGAAACTTTGCAGACTTCTACATTCACAACCAGCTCTATAACACACTACACGAGAGGTAATATCTGAAAAAGCATAATAAAGGGCACTTTAACACCAGGAACATGTGTGGTGTTGATTGACATGACTCAGGACGCAAACTGCTTTAGAAAACTGCTTGAAGTGAGATCAATGCATCCCAAAAATATGCAATTTAATAAATCGAAGGCTGCAAAATACAGCTTTAATAATTCAGTTTGTAAACCCTTATGGAGTATTTGCGGATGTTAAAATTCCGAACCATCAGTTTGCAGCCAACGAATCTGCTATTCACTAAACCTGAAAGTAATGTTTTTTCATTCGAGCATCTGATGCATCCGGATTCCGGTCCACATCCTCACGAAAACTATTCAGTTATTCAGATTCTGTCCCGAGAGTTATATTTCTTATCCAAGCTCTTTTACACTACAGAATCCAAATATATGCATTACAACCAGAGCAGACAAAGCAATTTCTAACTGTAAATTGCTGTGAATAACATGGTGAGCGATACGGGTGTGTACGTGTGTGTACGTGTTTGTGTGTGTTCCGGAACATGGCATAGGCAGGAGGCGTGTTGTAATCTTAGCTTGATGCCAAGGCTTTACCGCTGAAGCTTTAGAATCACATGGTGGGCTAAATCAAGTGTCAACAGGGCTTGTTGTTGTGTTTTTTTTGTGTGTATATGTGTGTGTGTGTGTGTGTGTGTGTGTGTGTGTGTGTGTGTGTGTGTGTGTGAAAACACCGGCGTGTGCATAGGACACAATGTGTGCCACACACCTCTGGAAAGGAACAAACACTGACCAATAAACTTGTTGTGTAAACAGAAGTGTGTGTTCTAGGGACCATGTGGCAGGAACACACTGGGGACCAGGGCAGAACAGCAACACATCAATACAAGCTGTGTGTACACACGTACACACACACACACACAATGGTTATACAATACACTCTACAGCTATGTAATACCACAATAAGCCAAAATAATTCGTTTTTTAATCCTTTTTTAACAAAAGCACCCCTCTTAAGTTAATTTTAAATTATTTTTCTACCAATAATAATAATAATAATAATAATAATAAAAAGAAAACAGATAGATAAATTAAAGGAGAAATTAAAATAAATTGTCTTGGTAAAGATGCTGGCCCACCACAAGCTACCAGAACAGCCTTAATGCAACTTGCCATCAATTCTGCAAGTCTCTGGACCAGTACTGGAGCGATGAACCCTGTTCTTCCAAAATAAATTCCCTCAGTAGGCGTTTTGATGATGGCGATGAAGAGCGCTGTCTGACACGTTCACTCCGAAATCTCCCGTACGTGTCCGACTGGTGCGAGATCTGCTGAGTTGGAAGGCCATAGCGTATGATTTACATCAGTTTCATCCTCATCAAACCATTCAATGAGCTCTTGTACCCTGTGAATGGGGGCAGAGTCATCCTGGGGGAGACCACTCCCATCAGGAGAGAAATGATTCATCACAGTACAAAAGTGATCAATCAGGTGTTTGTGTATGGTGCTATGTATGGATCCGATGTAACTCTGACTAGGATAAAGAGGTTACTATAGACGAATGAATGAATGAATGGATTTAGAAATAAAAGGATTTCTCTTTAAATTATTGTAAAACTTGAGAACCATTATGCAATGTGAGAATTTCCATTTCCACCAGATTCCACTACTGGAGCTCAGGCTCTTATCATTCTCATAAACCAAAGCTCTAGCCTGCTCTTTTTCTCAGTGTATCTTCAGGATATGGTCCCTAATAGCTTTCCTTTCCTCCGGTGTTTCAATAAAAATATGCTGCTTCTGCGGTGCCTACGGTCTCGAAAGTGGGTTTAAATGCTGCTATAAAAAGTCCTGCATTTGATTGTAAAAAATGGTGCAGGTTTCATCTTGCAGCAACTGATGCAAACGTTTTATTGCAAAAGTTCATTCCTCTTAATCGACTGCTGGCACGCAAGCGCACACACGATTTATTTCGACCAGTAGAATACTACTGATGTATAATAAAGGAGAACAGAGAGCGGGGTTAGAGCTTAGTAGTGGAGCCTCTCTGATTCAGCCCAATTCTGCTGAGAAACACAACACAAACACTTCACAGTGCTCTAGAAACTCTGTGACGGATGCTCCGACTAAACGCGACATGCGGCCACTCTATTTAAAAAAAAAAATGCCTCGGAATGAGTCAGGAAGCCCATCCGTTATGGAGACGGTCTGGAACGTGCAGTGAATTGCTGGCCCGCGGTGAGAAAAAGAGCACCGGTGCTGAAAAAGATGCACGGTTAATTAAGGTGAGGTTTCATTTTTCAAACCCCAGTGAAGAAGAGTGCCGAGGTCCATTTTTATAAAAACGCTCGCCGTATGCGTGACACGGACCATCTGTCAGTTTGAGCAGCTCGCTTTGACGCCTGCCCATAACCTCCTGCTTAGAGGAGCCGCAGAGGCCCGTGGGAAAAGAGCACAGACTGATGGGGCTTAAACTGGATGCTGGAGAGGGTGAGATCGGTACAGCTGGATTTACGCTACAACTCTTCTAAAGGATGAAGCACGGTTATAAAGAAAGCTGGCGCTGCGTTCTATCATACATATCACGCTTTATTCGGCGTTAACAAAAGAGCTATATACTGTAGCGCCTTTCATACGATTTCTGTATGTTTTATGGTCGTTTGCTTGCTATTAGCGTCACAGACAAGACGAAAGAAAATGATAAGGAGTGGCAATTAAATCAGGAAAAATATTAAACAGGTGTTCCACCAAACTCCTAAATCGAACTCTAAATCTTAATAAGCACTTATTAACGGCGGCTCGGAGATGGTAGGACTTCAACTGATGCTTCATTAAAGGCAGGGGAATTTGGAGGGTAAGTGCAAGCTCAACATCTCTCAAAACCAGTTCTGTCAAAAGCAGTTGTACACATCCACCATACAGAGCATGTTCACCTCATCAATAACCAAGCGGTTCAGCTTAGCCTCCTCCTGCTTAAAGAGCTCTCACTTCAGGAGCTTCACGACACCAGTGCCAAGAAGTGAGCTGAAACAAATCATCATGGACCCCACACGACAACTCAGGTAAACGGTACCGATCCATCAGAACCAGTACACGGCACTTGAGCAGTTTATATTATATATGTCAGATAGCAGTGAACGTGGACTCACTGAATGTATGGTCTCCATTGTCTGTATGTAAAGACTGCCTGATTATATTCCTGTGTGTTTGTATGACTGACTGGTGAATAAAGTGTTATTCTGAAGCCTGGAGGTAAGAGACTAATAAACAAGGCGAAAGAACAAACACACACAAATCCAGTTTAGATCCAGTTTGTTTGCAGAAAACCTTGTTCCCAATTGGTGTCTAAAAACTTATGACTGGCAGTGTATGTGGACAGTCACCTGATGTTCTTTATTTAAATGTCACTAACAACCACACATACAGTGACACACATAGCTAGACACACACACACACACACACACATCCAAAACACAGCTGTGCCAGCTCCACGTGCGTGACAGCCCTGCGATAAGCACGATCACGTACACAACTTGCCTCAGCACTCCTCTAACCTTGCCGCTCACCAAACACACGCTGCAGTGCCCCTGGTGGGTTTGTTTTTTTACCCGTACGTTGGTAGACAAGATAAAAAAGCAAGAATGAGGAGAATTCAGAACAAGCAGCTCGGTAAACAAGAGTGCTCCGAATGAAATTCACCACAGAATTCAACTTTGCAGGACTTTTATCGAAGCCATGGCTGCGTTCACTGCATACACTCAGGCTACATTCTACGATAAAACTCTCGGGACAACCCCAATGTCATAACAGTGAGAAAAAGTACAGTGTCGACAGCCCATGGCCAAGCTCAGAGCATCTCTCTGTACTCAGCGCACACAGTGCAACCGTAGCCCTTTTTTATAACCTGGTATCAGCGGGCATGCAGGATACACAGGACCCCAGGGAGAAACCTGCTACAAAACAGAACAGCTCTCTCACGAAAAAAAAACAAAAAAAAAAAACTAAACATTTGACACTGCACTTTAAATCCTGCAGATCACCTCTGCCTGAAAGCAACTGTGCAGGAAACACTAGTGAGCTGTGTTAAACAATTCGACAGTTTAGAAGTGATTCTTTAACAAGCGACTACAACAGAGAGACAATAAATACTGTATGGTCAGTACATCAGTCTGTAGGTTCTTAAGCAGCTTACAAATACAGTACTTCAAATGATGGCCACTAGATTGAAATGTTAAGCATGATACGCATACGCAGCATCCTTTTACGGTTAAATTAAAGTAAAAATCTGATCAGAATTGCGTGGCCACATCGAATCGCTGGCGTCTCTCTGGAACATAAACAACCTGACGACTGTGGTTGAAAAGAGGAGTGGAAACGAGTGAGTGGAGAACTTCCACAACTCTTACTTTCTTTCGAATACAAATAGGGATTCACTGGTTGAAATCATAGGAGTGGACTCTTAGTTCAAGTATGTTTCCGAGGAGGGCTTGAAGATACACCTACATTTAAATAAATACTCTTAAATTAGTACACCGGGAAAAGAAAAGTCTATTTAGTGTAAATGGTTTTCCAACAAGTCTTTAAAGTACGCTGGAAATGACAAACCCCAATTTTACAAGCAATCTTACCTGAGCCTGTGTCAAACACTCTGCTATAAAACCAAACCCACATGTTAAGTTACTCAGCCAGAATAGTAAGGTAATGGAAGAAGAAGAAAATGAAGAGGAAGAAGAAGCCATTAGTCGTCACATATACATCACAAGTCCAATGTCTTAACTGAGCTACCACCTTTATTTAATATCGCTGCCATGTATCCTAACAAAATGTCCAGGTCCTCTGGCAGAAAAACAGCCCCAAAACAATAAAGAGCCACCGCCATATTTAACCGTGGGCATGAGGTACTTTTCCATATGGCTACCTCTCTTTGTGCACCAAAACCACCTCTGGTGTTTGTTGCCAAAAAGCTCTATTTTGGTTTCATCACACCATAGAACCCGATCCCATTTGAAGTTCCAGTAGTGTCTGACAAACTGAAGACTCTCGAGTTTGTTTTTGGATGAGAGTAGAGGCTTTTTTCTTGAAGCCCTTCCAAACAGCTTGTGGTGATGTAGGTGACTTCAGATTGTAGTTTTGGAGACTTTCTGACCCCAAGACGCAACTAACTTCTGTAATTCTCCAGCTGTGATCCTTGGAGATTTTTTGGCCCCTCGAACCGTCCTCTTCACAGTGTGCTGAGACAATATAGACATGCGTCCAATTCCAGGTTGATTCATAACATTTCCAGTTGACTGGAACTTCTTAATTATAGCCCTGATGGTGGAAATGGGCATTTTCAATGCTTGTGCTGTTTTCTTACAGCCACTTCCCATTTTGTGAAGCTCAACAACCTTTTGCCGCACATCACAGCTATATTCCTTGGTCTTACCCGTTGTTATGAATCACTAAGGGAATTTGGCCTATGTGTTACCTCATATTTATAACCCTGTGAAACAGGAAGTCATGGTTGAACAATTTCCTGTTCCTAGTCACTCAGGTGTACTAAAAAATGTAAAATATCAATGGGAATATACTTCAAATATATTTTTCTCATATGAATTCATAGGGGTGCCTTCTTTGCTCATATTTACCAAGGGTGCCAATATTTCTAAGGGCAAGAATTCACTGTGCGCGCTATGGCTTGCAGCAGTTTACTGCATAATACAGATAATTTCATAATCGTATTAACATAAGATACAATTAAACAGATAAAATAGTATATAAATTGCAAAAGGTTCTAGCTAGACGCAGTTTCGATCAAAGTTACTCAAAGAGGCTGGGTGAGTGGGGGAAGACGTCACTTTAAGGTCTGTGTTTGGCGTAAAGCAGCACACAAGCTACAGTGATGATGAAAACAAAATGGCAGCTTTAAAAGCTATCCATCTTTACTGTTGTAACTGCAGCAGGCACGCACGCTACAGTTCTTTTCCACCCAGATATCTGAAGACTGCAGAAAAAGACTTGTCCCTCTGTGCTGATACACTCTCTCTCTCTCTCTCTCTCACACACACAAGAACAGATAAAAACAGAAAGACACAGCATAGACAGGCACACACACATACATTAACACATACAGACACAGGCATACACACTCACAGATAAGTACACACAGAGACACACACATACAAATACACAGACTCACACACACACACACACACTCCCAGACACACACACACACGAAAGCACCCCCTTCCTTCCTCACCCCCCCCCAAACAAACAAACAAACAAACAAACATACAAACAAAAACACACACACACACACACACTTTCAGAGAGGTCAGGTCGCATTATAACAATGAACTCCAATCCTCACTAGCCTTCATGTTCAGCATATTTGACGCCGTGACCCACGTTTTTAAAAGCCGTGTGCCGAACGTGTGTCTTCATACGCCTGGGTGTGACTACTAAGAGAGCCAGGACTCTACACACACTCTTCCAGCTCCTACATATTTGTACGTCGAGATGACCTAACGCCTGAAACAGGGAGAACCTAAGTGTGTGATGAGCGAGAACTGAAATTTCTGGAAGATGGCACAGAGTGGATTTCACTCTGTCTCTTTAAATCTGTCTCTTCTCTTCTCACCTGCAGTCCTCACCCTTTCCCGTTCACACCATCTCAATCTCTTCTCTTCCCACCTGTCTCTCTCTCTCCCCACCTCTCTCGCCCCACCTGTCTCTCTCTCATGTTGCTTTGTTTTCTGTTAAATATTGTGCCACTCTGCACAAGCACCTGAATGGTCCAAACCGATTTGTAAACAAGATGTGCATGATGACCTGCTACTTAAAAAAAATAAAAAATAAAATAAAAATACAGCTGAAGATGTGAATGAACTACATCCAAGTGTGAGAGGGTGTGAGGGTTCACCGTAAAGCTCCACTAGAGGGCAGCAGCGTCTTGTACTAACACACACACACACACACACACACACACACACACACGTGCAGGTGGGCATGTCTCTGTGCCCACTCATTCCACTTGTCCACTAGTGGGGGGGCGGAGCCAAGGAAAGAGGTGGCACTGCTCTGAGCCAATCAGTATGCAGTAAGCACATTCATGTTAATTGTTGCGGCTGCAGCAGGCACCCCATGTCACACTGCAGATCCCCCTAGTGCACACACTTGGAGAGAACGAAATCACAGAAGTATTACATGTCTTTTTACACACACACACACACACACACACACACACACACACACACACACACACACACACAAACACAGAGCAAAGAATACCCAGACATGTGGGGGTGAATGTGACTAGAATATAATGTGTCTACACTTAGCAGAGGAGTGCCGACATGCAAAAGGTTACAAGCAGCTCTCGACAAAAAGCAGGCGCACACGTCGTGATCGGCCCTCGTGTCTCCCACCCCCGAAAGATTTCATATTCCAAGCGTTTGCTTGCAACCCTAAGAAATTCTCGGGGTGCTCTTTGAGCTTGCACAGTGGCACAGAAGCTGATCGAGATCCTCCTACTCTCACAGAAGATCAGAGCTGCAGAAATTAGAGAAGTCATGATAAAAATACAATTCCTGATTCGTGCAATGTGTTCTTCGGGAAGAAAAGGCTTTTTATGGCTGTTTTAACGCCCGGCAGTCTGCTTGCTGTAATAATGAAGCGGGAGAGTGAGGATTAAATGCATCCAAATGCTAAATAATCACAGCAGATTGAAAAGCACTTGTGCATGCAAACGTGTATAGCTCTGGGCCTTGTGGGTATTTGGGTTTTTCTAATTATGTGCACGACCCACACAGCCAGGTCGCTGGAGAGCAGAGAGCGCAGATCTTCTCTCAGTTCACGGGCGGACCCAGTCACGCATAATTCACAGCAGGCCTGGCTTTTTCAACCCTCCTAGGAGCAGCTATTTTTAATCTGATACTTAACATTTTACCACCAGGCAAGATAAGCAGTTCTCCAGCTCCGACGCGTCGCAGGTTACGGGTTACTAGGGAAACGGTGTTTAAATAGGGCTGTGTGGGGCTGTGCTGTGTTAAGAAAATAATCAACGACAGGGTGGTGTGATGTTACTCTAACAGCACATCTGGATGTGCTTGACTCCTTTTGCACTACAGCTATTTGCTGATAATTACAATGCTTTATTTATTCATGAAGAACACATGATGCTTTTTAATCATTTATAGTTACATCTAACATTGTAGATCATCTGAGAAACAAGCCAATTCCTGTTATCACTTATGTTATAGCATCACGTTATAGTCTTCACTCACCAGCCCTCTCGTTGTCTCTCTCTCGATGTTACTGATTGTTATACAGTATGTTAGACATTACGTATGTATATTAAACCCATAAGCATTGGGATGCTATGCATTTTTTTTTTTTAAATGAGGTAATGGCGTGTCCTTTCATTGCCAACTTCTCTCTCAAACCCACATCTGTCTCCTACTAGATCCATTTTAACCACACAGGAACCCAAACCCTGCCTACAGTAAATGGTGCAGTAAAGTGACCCTCCTCGTACTCCCGGCTGGCCTGAGAGTGTCTTTCTGAGCGTATCGGCGAATGGCAGGATATCCCACCCTGACACGGGAGAGCCGATTAGCGTTGCTCTGGGGCTCCTCAATCTGCTCTGATTACCACTCGGCTCTTCTCTTACACAAGCACTGCACCAGAGGAGGCTGTGCCCTTGAAACAGAGAGAGCGGCAGAGGACAACGAGGGAGGATCATCATACACCACCTGATTACATGGCTAATAATTAGACTCATGGACCTCATGCAGCTCATGGACCCCGTACCTACAAGTTTGGTTCACAGTTAAGCTCCATACTGCCAAAAATGTCACTGCAAGGAATTTTTAAGGTAACAGAAGTGTACCTGAGGCATGATTTTAGTCTGTCACATTCATTATCATCAGTCTGGGGTATCACTAGAACATGGAGGTGTGCAGATTCTACTACACTCGGGTCCTGGTCGTGTTCAGACGTCTGTTACACGCTGCACGGTGACGGATAAAAGGAGAGGCCGTTAAATCCCAGGGGTTCATGATATTTATTTATTTATTTAAATTTATCTTACTTACTTGCTTACTTCCTTCTTTTGTTTCTTACTTCCTTCTATTTATCCATCCATACACCAATACACCATCCATCCAACTTATTCATTCATTCATGGTTAATGACTTTATTTATTTATGTATGCTTACTTTTCTTAGTTACTTATACTTATTTCTTTCTTACTTTCCTCCCTCCCTCCTGTCCATCCATCCGGTTTATTAACTGATTTATTTCCTTCCTTTCTATTGATTTATGTTTGTCTGTTCGTTTGCTTGCTTACTAGGGGTCTTACTTTTTCTTTGCTTCTTTCCTTCCTTTCTTCCATCCATCCAATTCATTCGTTAAATTAATATATTTACTTATACTATATATACACAGTGGGGGAAATAAGTATTGAACGCGTCAACATTTTTTCCAGTAAATATATTTCCAATGAGACTATTCACATGAAATGTTCACCAGACTTTGGCATTAACTCAAGAAATCCGGAAATATAAAGAATTCACAACATAAAAGTCCATAAATAAAAGTTGTGTAATAAAGTGGAACGACAGTAAAAAGTATTGAACACGCTAAGAAAAAGCAGTTCTGCAAGGTATGGCAAGGAACCAGCTGAAATCCGTAAGTAATTATACCCCCTATCTGTGCAAAGTAATATCAGCCGGGTTAGTAAATTGATAGTCTATAAAAAGGCGTTTGTTACCAAGGTGTCACACAAGAAACGTCTCATGATGGGTAAAAGCAAAGCGCTCTTCCAAGAACTTCACAAACCTATTGCTGCAAAACATATTGATGGAATCGGATACAGATGTATTAAAAAAAACCGAATCCTTCAGTAAGCACCACTGGGGCCATAATCCACATGTGGAAGCAACATCACGCCGTCATCAACCGGCCACGCACAGGAGCTCCTCGCAAGATTTCTGACCAAGGAGTCATAAGAATAGTCAGAAGAGTAGCCCAAGAGCCAGGGACTACTCGTGAAGAGCTCCAGAAACACTCGGAGGCAGCAGGTGCCATCGTCACAGAGAAAACAATAGGCAATGCACTCCACTACTCACGCTCACCACGCAAGACTCCATTACTAAAGAAAAGGTGTGTCGAAGCGCGTTTAAAGTTTGCTACAACTCATTTGGACAAACCTATGAAATACTGGGAGAGTGTAGTCTCGTCAGACGAGAGCAAAATGTAACTTTTTTGCTGTCATACTACACACCGTGTTTGGAGAAGAACTGGCACTGCACATCACTCTAAAAACACTATACCAACAGTGAAGGTTGGAGATGGAAGCATCATGGTGTGGGGCTGTTTTTCATCGCATGGTACTGGCAGACTTCATATAATTGAAGGAACGATGAATGGAGCCCTTTACCGGGAGATTCTTGAGAAGAATCTGCTGCCATCCCCCAGGATGATCAAGATGAGACGTGGGTGGAGCTTCCAGCTGGAGAAAGATCCAAAGCGTACAGCAAAGGAAACTCTCAACTGGTTTCAGAGAAAAAATAAATCAAGGTGTTAGAATGGCCTTAAATCCAATTGAACAAAATTTAAAGACAATATGTTTAGAAGAACGGGCCAAAATCACACCTGAATACTGTGGCCTGTTAATTTCTTAAGCGTCTTGAAGCTGTCATTACAAACAAAGGCTTCTCCACTAAGTATTAAATACATTTCAGTTAGCGTGTTCAATACTTTTTTCCCCCCGGGTCATTCCACTTTATTACACATAACTTTAATTATGGACTTTAATGTTGTGAATATATATATATGTATATATGTGTGTGTGTGTTGTTATATTTTTCAAAACTACAGATATTCCGCAGATTTGGGCCAAGACGCATCATGTGAGATTATCACAACTCACATTCAGCCAAAGCCCTCTTTGATTCATGTACATCAAAAACGAGTACAGCTAAAATGTCTTATTTACCAGCAAACAACACGGTAAAAAATTGCAATTTCACCAACTCACAAACTTCCCTAATAAAGCACGCAATGCATTGCATCGCGATGTTTGAAAAAGGCCAGAGCAAAATCAAGCATTTTGGCCGCATCAATCACAAAAAAAACCCCTCCACAAATCCTGTATGGAGTGATATACTTCTCAGCTTGACTGACTGATCACCTGAACTGAGCTTGGTTTATTCCAGAACTCAATGATTTAATACAACCCTAACCCTTTACATTTCAAAGCAGAAGAAGTGCTGAAGCGCGGTCTCATGCACATGTTCTGAATCTACACTGTAACACACTGTAACAGCTTCAGGGTTTATGGGTTGTAAATAGTTCAGGAAAAAATACTAATGGCTCTAATACATAAACATGATGGTCCATAACTGCATAATTTGGGTGATAGAATATTGCATATTTAGCCTGTGCTCATGAAATAAATCTGTGGTGTAAACTTTTTTTTTTTTTTTTTTTTTTAAAAAAAAGAGTGTACAGGGGGTGTCAGGCTAAAAAAGTTTGAGAATCCCTGCCATATTTCAGCACCCCTACTAACATGCAGAGATGAGGAGAAGACTCATGAAAACAGTTTAAAAAGAGAGAGGCAGACCTTCTGTCCATTGATGGAGCTCGGTTAAAACGGACATAAAGACGTCTTTCCATCGACGGAGGTGAGCTGTATAGACGCGCGCGAGGGTAAAAATGCGGTGAAATGCTTACGCGGAGTTTCTGACAAAATGACAAATCCTTCTCCACAGCACAGGCAACAGTCCCTTTCTCTTTCAGACACACAGTCCTGATTTAGGTACTGCGTGCTCTACGTCGGTCTGACTTGTGTGTAAGAGCGGAGGCTGCTGTTAGGACCTGAGGCTCTATACACACATCGGCTCATTCCAGCGGTCGACCGTGGCATTCATTACAGTTTAATGATGTGCTAGCAGTGGCCTGTTCGAACACTAAGCCTTGCCATTTCCACTGGAAAAGACAGGCTAATGGGATTCAGTAGAGAATGCCTGCAGGCTATAGAGCTGCGTGTGGGATGGAAGCCACCTACACACACACACACACACACACACACACACACACGAAACACCCACAAATACAAATTTCGGCCATGCATAGAGGACACCAACTTTCACAAAGCATACTGAGACTGATGTAGCCCCTGACTCAAACCTAAAAAAAACCAAACATGTGTATATATTTGGAAGGTCAGTGCAAGGTCAAAGCCTGATGAAGCAATGTTAGGACTTGGGTTGGGTGCTTTGACGAAAATATCAAAATCATGATTCTTGAAGAGATTTCTACTATTACACCCTTATCACACTTATCACGTTATATACAGTGCCCTCCACTAATATTGGCACCCTTGATAAATATGAGCAAAGAAGGCTGTGAACAATTGTCTTTGTTTAACCTTGTGATCTTTTGTTAAAAAAAAATTCACAAAAATACTCTGCTCTCATGGACATCAAACAATTGCAAACACAAGACAGTGTTATTAAAAAAAAAAAGAAAAGGTTAAATATAGGTGTGCAACAATTATTGGCACCCCATGAATTCATATGAGAAAACTATATTTGAAGGATATTACCACTGACCATTTTTTTTAGTACACCCGGGTGACTAGGAACGGGAAATTGTTCAACCATGACTTCCTGTTTCACAGGGGTATAAATATGAAGTAACACATATGCAAAATTCCCCTAGTCTTTCATAACAATGGGTAAGACGAAGGAGTAGAGGCTTTTTTTCTTGAAATCCTTCCAAACAACTTGTGGTGATGTAGGTGACTTCGGATTGTAGTTTTGGAGACTTTCTGACCCCAAGACGCAACTAACTTCTGTAATTCTCCAGCTGTGATCCTTGGAGATTTTTTGGCCACTCGAACCGTCCTCTTCACAGTGTGCTGAGACAATATAGACACACGTCCAATTCCAGGTTGATTCATAACATTTCCAGTTGACTGGAACTTTTTAATTATAGCCCTGATGGTGGAAATGGGCATTTTCAATGCTTGTGCTGTTTTCTTACAGCCACTTCCCATTTTGTGAAGCTCAAGAACCTTTTACTGCACATCACAGCTATAGTCTCATCCAAAAACAAACTCGAGCGTCTTCAGTTTGCCAGACACTACTGGAACTTCAAATGGGATCGGGTTCTATGGTCAGATGAAACCAAAATAGAGTTTTTTGGCAACAAACACCAGAGGTGGTTTTAGCGCACACAGAGAGGTAGTCATATGGAAAAGTACCTCATGCCCACGGTTAAATATGGCGGTGGCTCTTTAATGTTTTGGGGCTGTTTTTCTGCCAGAGGACCTGGACATTTTGTTAGGATACACAGCATCATGGACTATCAAATATCAACAGATATTAAATAAAAACCTGACTGCCTATGCCAGAAAGATTTAAATGGGCCGTGGTTGGATCTTCCAGCAGGACAATGATCCAAAACGTACACGTGCATCTAAAAAATGTGAATATCGTGGAAAAGATCATTTCCCCCCGTGATTTAATTAAAAAAGTGGAACTTTCATATTCTAGATTCATTACACATAAAGTGAAATATTTCAAGTCTTTTTTTGTTTTAATCTTGATGATTATGGCTTACAGCTCATGGAAATAAAAAAAATCCAGTATCTCAAAATATTACAATAAAGAATTTATAATACAGAAATGTCGATAATAATAAGAGAATGGCCGTCAGCCTGCTTTCTATATTTTTATTAGTAATAAAAGGATACAGATATACTCGAAAACAGACAATTACAAAGATAATAATAAGATAATCATTTATGGATCCAGTAAAACATTTCTGTGATGATGATGATGATAATAATAATAATAATAATAATAATAATAATAATAATAATAATAATAATAATAAATGACATGCTATCAAATCATTATAGCCTATTGATACACCTACAGTTTGGAGATGAGTGGGGAAACTTTAGACAGATGTTTTAGCTCCATCTCTAATCCTGACAGTCTGACCTGTCCTGTCAAAAAACCTTCCCTTCTTACAGCTGTCTCCTCAACCGTTTCTCTTTGGGAAACCTTCCGTGTGAGAAAAGGTAAACAGCCAACTAACTACGGTAAGATTCACAATGTGTCGGTCGTTCAGCCAAAACAAGGAGCTTGTCATAAAAGTCAGTTTAGAGAATAACCGTCAATATAGATGATAATCTCGATTATGGGCAATGTAGTTTAGAATATAAAATATAATAGAAGCTGAGACTTAGACTTATTACTGTTGCCCGGACCAATATGGCGGCGATGCTGCCGTACGATCCAGCTGCCAATGTATTTATATGTCTAGGGCACAAAGTATTGACTTAAAGGGGGTCAATAATTGTTGCCCACCTATATTTAACAAAAGATAAACCTGTGTTTTGTTTGTAATTGTTTGATATCCATGAGAGCAGAGTATGTTTGTGATTTTTTTTAACAAAAGATCAAAAGGTTAAACAATAAAGACAATTTTTCACAGCCTTCTTCACTCATATTTACCAAGGGCGCCAATATTAGTGGAGGGCACTGTATATCGTTCATATCACCCAGCCCTAATTAGGATTCTTGTTCTGGTGGGTTGACATTAGCGATGATCGCTGTTAGTCCATGGACAGATTTCAGAAAAATACATACAAATAAGGCTGGATATATAAAAAATACGGCTGTCTTGAAGTGGATTTTTATTATTATTATTATTATTTTTTACTTTTGTGGAAGCAAGAACAGCACCACCAATGGTTATAAATAAAAATGCATAGAATGATATGAAGTAGGGTCTGGGGCTGATTTCTTTCGAACAGGAAGTAAAAGTCATGTCAGTGGATTACACTGGTGTAATGCCGCTGGGATTTCGTGTGTATTTTAGGGTCATTTATTTAAGCCCTCTTCACTGACTCATCCATAACATATCACCAGCGGTGACTGAGAAGGCAAACGTCAAATACTATAGCGAGTGAAAAAACATGAACAAGATGAATTACTTTCTCACTGCTCATAGATCCCCCCCCCCCCCCCAAAAAAAAAAAAAAACGTCTTTGAAGAAACTAGAAATAAAATGTTAAGCAAATACCGTCTGATCAAGATGCAAATTAAAGATCGGACAAAAGAACTGGTTAACTAGACCACCTTTCTGTTTCATCATGCTTGCTGTTGCTGCTGACTTGAAAATAATAAAAAAAAGCTACCAAAAACAGTGTTCAGTGGTCATTCAATTGGTGTGTTCCAGTGTGTATGTGTAATAGTTTTACACACACACACACACACACACACACATGAATCACAGCATTGCTACTTACTTTTAAATTCTTTCTTCAGGCTGCTACAGCACAACTTAATAAACATAAAAAGGCTCAGTGGGCTGCTCTATGTTGGTTTTTTTCTGAAAGAGCAGGAAAGTAGTGGACTTTTGGAGGTCAAGTCGAGGACATACATCTGTCTGGGAGAGAAGGAAAGGCACTTGGGAATGTGGGAAAGGAGAGCAGAGCATAATGAGTGAGGGACTGCAGGACAGAACGTGATGAAGTTTGTGTGTGTTTGTGTGCTGGGAGGTCACTGTCAGGATAAAGGATAAAGAGTTTTACTGCAAGGACCAAAGAAAAAGCTAGTCAATCAGTTATATTCATGACATGTCTTTGACAATAAGTGCAGGCAATAAATGCAGTCTAGTTTCAGGACTCGTCACAGCATTCAGACTGCATTAGTCTGTATTCCTCTCTCTCTCTCTCTCGGTCCCTGGCCTCCTAGACCCAAGTGCTGTCCCTGGCCCCGTTCACACCTGGCATTAACATGCGTCCCGGGTGAACGAATCACAAGTGGGCATGACCATTCACACCTGTCATTATGAAGGAGTCTTCACTGAGCACAATCTGATCAGATTTCATACAGCATTTCCACAGGAGAAAAGCAGGAGACCAGTATAAGGAAACCGGGAGGAAACGGAAGTACCCGGAGGAAACCCCTGCAGCACAAGGAGAACATGCAAACTCCGCGCACACAGGGCAGCGGCAGGAATCGAATCCCCAACGCTGGAGGTGTGAGGCGAACGTGCCAACCACTAAGCCACCGTGCGCCCATGATCATTACTAGTTTGACTAAGTATTGATTGCTTGGAACATTTGACAACAAAGGGTCAAATACGGTGTTCCTCAAGGCAATGTACAAGGTCCTCTACTGTCGTCTAGATGTTAATATTTGGAAGACTACACCACTGATACAGTACAACCAAGTACAACAAAAGCGTACAGACTATAGTACAAATTAATATACAAAATGTGAATTAACACACAAAGAAAAAAATGAACATTAACTGGTAATTAATTCTATGAAATAATGATAATGAGCCTTGATTGATCACGTATACATATGCACAGTGAAATTCTTTTCCCCAGCATGTCAGGAAGTTGGGGTCAGAGCGCAGGGTCAGCCATGATACAGCACCCCTAGAGCAGAGAGGGTTAAGGGCCTTGCTCAAGGGCCCAACAGGGGCAGCTTGACAGTGCTGGGGCTTTGACAGTGCCCGACCTTGTGATCAGTAACCCAGAGCCTTAACCGCCAAGCCACCACTGCCCCAATGACAAATATTTATGAAATAATACTGATACAGGATCACATTTGTCTGGTAAGACAGGAAATTTGTCTCAGAGTATAATGGTTGTATAATGGTTACTCTGTTGTCTTAAGTACACTCATGGTGTGAACTATTGATTCAGACCTTGTCTCGCAAACGTCCCACCCCCTCGCATTGTAGCTAAAACACTCGGAGCTGAAAAAGGAAACAATTTCAATTTCAGACTTCCCAATTCTGAGGTAAAATGAATAAACGAATGCAGTATTATTGCGGTCTTCTTTTTAATGAAATATTTGTCATTAAGCTAAACACGATGTACAATGATGTAGCAGGATAGATTTACAAGAATCATCCTCGCCAGTCCCCTCATCAAGTGCAGCTGTGTAAATATAGAAAGCCGAGCTGATGCTGATATTCCTTCCATGTCCTTCTGTGGTAAAGTCCAGCTGCTCTACTAAAGACGCACAGCTTCACCCAATCCTGCGTAAAGCTGCCTAACAGCCTCGTCTTTACTGCCGCATTGTACCACAGCAACGCCCTGCAACAGAGAAGCCTCAGACGTCTCTGCGCTGATGAACAGTGATGAATAACAGGAAGTCAGGGTGAGTGAGCCGACACAACCCCCCCCCCCCCCAAAAAAAAAACAAAAACAAAAACGAAATCTCACTTAAAAGTCAGAGGAACCGACTGCATGTCTCTGACGGGCTACTAAACTGTTGGCTCAGCATGTGGAGTGTATTAAATGAAGATCTTCTCTGGCACGTGAAAAGATCGCACGTGAAAAATGCATGTCCAAAATGAACTTAACACACATGATAAAAGTGATTTAAGAGCTAAAATGAAAGTTAATGTGCAATTTAAAGGAGCGCAGAGATGTAGTGGTGAAAACTGTTACAGGGACTCGCGGTAAGTTTCCCTCATTAAGCCCAGCGCTCCTGTCCCTTCACCTCTCCGGCTTCACACACGAGTAATGGGGTGCACATTTTATCGGCCGGCTCGGAGCAGCTCTGATGAAGAATAAATCATACATAAATGAGTTGGAGAATAAGGGGCTCGTCCTCATGCTTTACTCCTTCTCCAGCTGCAGCACTTCAACACCTTTGTGCTGGAGAGACCACAAATGCCATGTTTAATAATGGCCACTGGGTTTTAAAGTTTATAAATGATCTTTTTTTCTATTCTCTGTTTTTTTTTTTTTTTTAGGATTAAATCCTTGCAGGAAAATTTTATTCAGAGCAAAGACAGAGTGTGAAAAGGGTCATTGCAGTTACGTTGCCACATTCTTGTGAGAAAATCATGGCAAGAAGCATGACAAGTAACTATTACTGTGTCATAAAAAATACTAGCCAATCATATTCCAATATGCAAATGTGTCCTGATATTAAACTGAAGGGAAGGGGGAGGAGCTTGCAGGGTTGGCTGTGGCTACAATTTTTTTTTTTATGGAGTAAAAGTGTGGGACTTTTCTACCTCTTCAATTCAATCACTTATTCTTTCGTTCTCTCCCTCCATCTTTTTTTGTCTGGCTATTAATTGTTCTTTCTTTCATGTCTGTCTATCCATATGTCTTTCTTTTGTTGTCCATCTATCCTTCTTTCTTTCATGTATGTCTATCGATCCATCTTTCTTTCATGTATGTCTATCGATCCATCTTTCTTTCATATCCATCCATCCATCCTCCTTTCATTCCTTCTTTTCCATCTATCCTTCTTTCTTTCATGTTTGTCTATCCATCTTTCTTTTTCTTTTCCATATATCCTTCTTTCTGTCAGGTCTGTTCATCTTTCTTTCATTTCTTCATGTCCATCCATCCATCCTCCTTTCTTTCTATATTTTTTTCTTTCTTGTCGATCTATCCTTCTTTCTTTCATGTTTGTCTATCTATCCATCTATCTTCCATTCTTTCTCTTTGATGTGAGGATGGATGGATTTATGGATTATCCATCCATAAACCCATCCACCCCCCCCCCCACCCCCCTTCTTTAATTCTTTCATGTCAATCTATCTTTCTTTCCTTCACATCACCATGAGGACATGTTACTTATTTGGATGAGACAGTTCTGTTTGCTCCCACACTTCATTACTGTGTGTCAAGACATAAAAGGATGCAGAACCAGGAATTAACAGGCAAACTTTTACTTCCCGGCACTATGATTAATTTAGTTGACTGGAGATTTATTAACTTTACTGTGCAGTTTTTCTTCTTTTCATTTATTGTATACTGAGTGCTTTGGCTGGCAGAAATGCACTACAATCTCTGGGGCAAATTTAAGGCAACAGTTTGTTGGTCTCTATCCCAATTACAGCACATCACTCAATCACGATTATTTGTGGAGATCTAGATTACAGTTAAATGTTAGTCTTGAGAATATATGAGGTTGAAATAATGACAGACCTAAAAAGTATTTTTAGTTCTCATCAAGCATGTCTCACAGAAGACGTACTTCTAGTGTTTAAATCCACACCAGGAATTTGAATCACAACGATATGGTTTAGATCACCTGCATAATACCTTTCCATGGAAGCAGTTAAAAGGAAAAAGGAAGTAAAAACTAATATGTGTGTGTGTGTGTGTGTGTGTGTGTGTGTGTGTGTGTGTGTATATATATATATATATATATATATATATATATATATATTATATATATATATATATATATATATATATATATATATATATATATATATATATATATATATATATATATATATATATATATATATATATATATATATACACACACACACATATATATACACACATACACACACACACATACATACATATTCCATGCCAGACACACATATATTCCATGCCAGTACTCCAAGATGTACACCAATACTGACCCAAAAGCTAAAGAAATGTCAGCTCAAAATCATATAAATAAGCCACAGAAGTTTTGGGATTCTGTTCTGTGGAGCGAGGAAACATAATTAGAACTTTTTAGCACTATGAATCAACGTTATGTCTGGAGGAAGAAGAATGAAGAAAGAACACTCTGTCCACAGTCAAGCATGGTGGTGGCTCGCTGATGCTCTGGGGCTGCTTTGCATCCTCTGGCACTGGAAACCTACAGCGTGTGGAAGGCGAGATGGATTCAGTGAAGTATCAGGAAATCCTAGGAGAAAACGTCATGCCGTCTGTGAGGAAGCTGAAGCTTGGGAGTCCAACAGGACAATGATCCCAAGCATACCACAAATTCCACCAAGGCTTGGTTACAGAAGAAGTCCTGGAAGATTCTACAGGGCCCCATAGAAAATCTCTGGTGGGATTTGAAGAAGACGGTTGCAGCACGCATACACAAGAATATTACTGAACTGGAGGCCATTGCTCATGAGGAATTAGTAAGATTCCTCAGGAACGCTGCCAGAAGTTATGCATCTCATTTGCAGCAAGTCTTAACAGCAAAAGGGTGCTCTACTAAGTACTAAAGATGTTTGCCATGAAGGGGGTGAATCATTTTGAAACTGGTCTAACTGTAGATATCATTATAATAGCCAATTTAATCAGCCTGTGGGATCACACTCTTTGTTTTTACTTACAAGTTGCATTTTCAGTTGTATTTGGGGAAACCACTTGAAGCATTCACTGTGTTGAACTATTTCAATGAGTTTTGTTTGATTTGTTCATTGCAAACAGCTGAAAGTCTATACGTTTTGACAATATGATTGGACGACTGACTCAGAAATGCATTTTTCTGTGGGAACTTGGGTGCGGTCGGTCGCATAACTGACTAGACCTGTCCGCTCGTTGCACGGCATCTCAAATGTTGTTTTTGTCGTTCTGAAATGCCTGAGTTAAAGCGTCATTAAATTGATTCGGTATAATTACTTCCCAGAGCTGTCTCACATGATTCCGTTCCCACATTTCTGGCATCTGACTCCGATCACAAGATAACACGAGGTCTGTTATAGCATTTCGACTGCGTGCTCTGAAGCACGAGTCATTTATTACATTGGAAAAAAGAGTCCCAGTTCAATACAACTTCCATTTGTATCGATACTTTGCGCCAGTTTCCCCGGAAGTGACGATTTTGTTCTCTTGAACATGAGAGATGGAAACGGTGGTTTATTCGCAAATGTTTTATGCGATACTCCAATTTTTTTTGCATTAGTTCAATTTGCGACTTGGATGGAAACAGCTACTGTCAACTCTTCACTTGACTGATTTCAGTTCATGCTAACATTAGTGGGGAATTAATTATGATTAATTGATCATAAATATTGGGAAAATCTTTACCTATTGGCTAAATTGCATCTCATTAGATCGGTTAAACATTTGAGTGCGGTCATCTGTACAGTGTGTGCAAGAGCTCTTCTCTGTTTTGATGATGAAAAGAGCATAGTAAACATTCTGTTTACAAGCTGCAACATCCGACTGGTTTTCCCAGACTGCCAAAAATAAAAGAGTTAGTCCTTTTTTTTTAAATTTAATTTTTATTCACATTCCAAATGACTAACAGAATGTTTGTACACTTATGTGTTGAGAGATTTTATGCTTGTGTTATAAAAGTGGCTTGTATTATTACGCTTTTATAATCATGACGGCTAATGTCTGATGAGGAGAGGCATAACATACATGTTCTGATAAGCTATTTAAAAGACTTGTACTGTACTAAAGACACTGTAGTAACAGGTAATGGTGCAGATCGTGCAGGATTTTATACTCCTTTAGGATGCGCTGCATCCAAACACAGTCTCTACAACACTCACACTCTGTACATGCACTCCCAACTTATTATGAGCAATATGTGGAGCAAAGAGCTGACATACACAGACACACCACACACACATACACCATCAGACACTATGGAACTAATGAGGAGTGCTTTCTTGCAGCAGAGAGAGAGAGAGAGAGAGAGAGAGAGAGAGAGAGCGGGAGGCTGTGCTAGTCTGCCCTGCCTCATAGCTTATCACACTCACCCTTTAATTGGAACCAGAAACACCCATCTGAGCATGTGTACAGTTCCCTCTGAGAGCTTGCAAGAGAGAGAGACAGCGAGACAAAGAGAGGGAGCTACTCAGTAATCCACTGCTTCTGTTGGAGTTCTAAAAATAGCCAGCCCAGATAACGGCTTGTTCGCTTCACAATGTTCTCACTTTCCTTCTTTATCACTTTTCCCCCCCTCTATCTTTTTTTTGTTGTTGGTTTTTTTTTTTTTTGTACAAACTTCTCTGATCGCTGAGCTTGAAAACTCATAAAAAAGAAAAAGAAAAAAAAAAGAAAAAAAAAAAAAGGGAAAAAAAAAAAGGGTTTGCTTTTTGGAGATGAGATAAGGGCGGGGTGTTTGCAGACTCGCTCAAACCAGACGCATGCTTTAACCCTGCTCTCTTCAAGGAGTTCTAATCAATACACACCAGACGTGGGGCAGACGTGACTGAATCTGTAGTGGACACCAAAAAGCCGTCTGAAAAACACGACTGCACTTGAGACGTGAAGTGAGAGAAAGAGAAAGAGAGTGTTAAGCAGAGAGACATATGAAAGCACTGACCTATTTGGAAAAATGGTGATATGACACAGAGGGAGTGAGGAGGATGAGGAAAAGTGTCGAATATGTTAAGGGATCATCACTATAGTGTGTGTAGGGGGAAAAAATAGAACTGAAGTGAGCGAAATCTCAGCAGACGTTTCTAAATGAGCTTAATGAGCTTGTGACATGAGACTGACGGTGTAAACTCTAACAGATGCTGAACAAATGCAATTAGATGAAATAGAGGCAAACAGTTCCTTATAGACACGAAATAAAAAATAAAAAAAATCCCTAAATAATGCAAGCACCGTATGAGGACTATTTCTCTTAGCACAAGATGTGAAAACCTTAACCTCTTTTTGGCTGTCCTGACTTTTGCAATTTACAGAGATGCACACATAGACCAGCTGTCACATTACAAAAAAAACACTACAGGTTGAGACCTCATTAAAAGCAAAACCTAGAGACAACACATTACACCTCTGTCACACTGCGCTAGGGTCCTGTAACTGTTAGACTTTATCGTGGCATTAATTTGACACAGATTTTGTTTCAGGACGTCTTTCGAAACCAGACCCAGGTTGTGTGATCATCCTTTTACCATCTGATCATCATGTTCAGCATCTGGATAAGTCCGACTGTTCGGCATATTCTAAGACATCAGGCATGAGAGTCATACCAAGCCAATCTGGACAGAGCAACGTGGCTTTGTGTGGCATATGCTGATTAATCATTCATTAATCACCAGCATTAGTTACTCATTTCAAGTCTTAGAATGTCTGTTTCTAGGTTTACAAGCTTAGCATGGTCTTTACACCTACAGTGGTAATACTACAGGTCAGCGCAGGGTGGAGAAATCACTAGCCTGGTGCCTGGGACAAACAGATAAAGCTGCATCTGAATATCCTTACCACCTTACTATACAGTAGACGAAAAGCAGTACACCAAAGGAGCAGTATTTCTGAATTCTCAGTATTCATAAAACAGTAGGTGAGAAACACCAGGATGAACTACTGCATCCACCGAGATTCTACAGCGTGGAACCAATGGATACTGCGCTATCCCATAAGGCAACGGGACTGGCGCGGAAGAGCTGTCAGAATCAAAACTGGCGTAAGGCAGTGCGTCGGCTCTTTTTAAGTTGTAGGTCACATGATAATGACGGATGTAGTACGTGTGGACTGTATTCGTGCTACACACTTATACTGATCAGTATGTACTGTATCAACAGCCCAGCAGTACATACTGAATCAATTGGAGCAGGTATGCGATTTGGAATGCAGCCCATATCTGGGCTAGCTTTTTGTTATTCATAGTTGCCTAGCAGAGAAGAAAAATTCAAAACCTATATTCCTTATTGACTTTTGCAAAACAACAACCTCACTCTTTACCCCCTGGATGGAGCTTTCATCAACTAGAGGCTACATTCTGCCACTGAGGACGGCCCCAAGCAGTGCAGCCTGGAGACTGCTGAGGATGGTACCACTTGGAGTACCATGAAATAGTTTTGGTCCTCAATTTCACATGACCAGTTGTACTTTGGTGCTGGGACTATAGTTGCTACTATGGCCTTATGCCTTTAATTACCACATACGATTTTGCACTCAAGTCTCCTTTAGTGAACAGTGGACTAGTTCAACAAACAGACTTCATATTAAAACCATAATGAACTTTCCTTTACTTTCACACTATCCGTTATTACCCAGATGAGGACGGGTTCCCTACTGAGTCTGGTTCCTCTCGAGGTTTCTTCCTCATATCATCTTAGGGAGTTTTTCCTCAACACCGTCACCACCGGCTCGCTCAACAGGGATAAATCCACACACTTAAAATCTGTATCCTGTGTTTATATGTCTCTGTAAAGCTGCTTTGAGACAACGTCCAGTGTTAAAAGCGCTACACAAATAAAATTGAACTGAATTGAAATTGAATAAAAATTTTCATTTGGTATGTTGCTATGTTTAAACTTTACATGCTTCATAAGCTCATGATGCTGTGACAAAAATTTAACTTCTATATTACCTTAAAACTAAAATATATAAAAACTTTAAATCACACAGTGTGTGCCATCTCGTTGAAGTCACAGAATTGCAACTCTGAGACGTCTGAGCTCATGACAAACTCTTGTTTTGGAGAGCCGTTCAAATGGATCTTTCCTACTGGGATTTTTTCTACTTCCCAGTTCCCACTTGGTCATGAACGTAGCATAAGCATTGAGCCGAGTAGTTGAGAGTTACGTACCTCAATCGATGACTTAACTGAGGCGCTCTGTAAGTTCTGGGATTTTAACTTAAAACCTTCTGGTTACTAACAGACAATTTTAACCTTGAGCTACCATTTGCACTTATATACTCTGGTCTCAGTGGTAATCCTGGCTCTGTAAAAGAGAGAAGGAAAAGAGGCGTTTCTTCTTGCCCGTCAATTCAGAAAGCTACATTTTCTCTTATACTAGATCTTATACTACCATAGAAGCAGACAGACAGGAGAAAAATAAATGAACGAGAACTGTTCATTTATTTTTCTCCTGTCTGTCTGCTTCTATGGTAGTATAAGATCTGGTATAAGAGAAAATAAGAAAAAAACTGCTGCCTCACATCTCAGGGTTCCAAGGTTCAATCTTGAACTCAGGTTACTGTCTGCCCATAGGTGTGAATGTGTGTGCGCATCATGTCCTGTGATGGACTGGCATCTCATCCAGGGTGTGTTCCACGTCATATCCATTGTTCCCAGGGTTGGCTCCCATGAGTACGAATTCCATGAATTGATAGAAAAAGGAGGTGGAAATGGCCCACAATGAATTTGAGCAGTTAAGTAAGTGGTGGAAAAGTCTCCACACATGACCTAGTATGTTGGATCTCGTGGCTTCCTACGTCCAGGTTCCCCAAGTCAACCCTGAGCTCGGGTTACTGTTTGTCTCACATGTTATCCTGATGTCCACGTGGGCTTCCTCCATGTTCCTAGTTTTCCAACCATCTCCCAAAAAACATGCTGGTTGTGGGATTGGCCTTCCAGGGTCTACTCCTGATTCAAGCGTTCCCGGGATAGGCCCTTGACTTCAACTCGGGTCACACTGATGTGACCTGAGACTGCCAAGGCATAGATACACACACTTGCACATATAAAAGAATCCCTCACACACACCTATGGCAAGGTAGATGAAGAAGAGGGTTATTTACACCTACAGAGGTGATTTGCACACAGCAGACAGTACATTCGTGACGTCAGCAGAGGAACTGTCCCATTAGAAGACTAGCTTCAGAGGCAGCCAGGGCTATTAGTAGTATTACAGCCAAATTACCAAGCAAATCTGTCCAACACTCCTGATGATTCATCAGACTTTCTGATTCAGAGCTGAGAAATCAATAACGTCTCCTAAGCTCAGATGACTCAAACTCAGAAGGGAGACATGTGAGAGTACAACTTGATATATGAGGGAAAAAAAAGGGAAAAGGAAAAAGGAAAGTGAAAGAAAATTGTGAAAGAATGAAAGGTAAGAAAGAGGAAAAAGGAAAAGCAGAAGAAAGGGAGGGAGAAATAAAGAAAACAGAGTAAGGGATGGAAGAAAGGAATGAAAGGGAAGTAAAGGGTTGGGAATTGAAGGAAAGGGAAGGGAAGAGCAGGGAGGGAGAGGAAAGGGAAGAGATGGAGAGGGAAGAGAGGAGTGAAGGGAAGAAGAGAGAAAAAAATGGAAGGGAAAGGGAAGGAAGGGATGTGAAGAAAGTGAGAAAGAAGGGATGGGAGGAGAAGGGATGGGGATGCAAACAGGAGGGACAGGATGGGGAGGAAGTGGGGGGAGGGAAGTAAAGTAAAGGGAAGGGAAGGAAGGAGGAAAGAAGTGATGGGTAGGAGAGGGGGGAAGGGAAGTAAAGAAGAGGAAGGGGAAGGTAGAGGGAAAGAAGGGATGGGTAAGGGAGGGGGAGGATAGGAAGCGAAATAAAGGGAAGGATGGGAAGGTAAATGGAAAGAGGGGATGGTAGAGGAAGGGGAGGAAGGGAAGTGAAGTAATAGGGAGGGAAAGGAAGGAAGGGAAGGGGAAGGTAGAGGGAAAGAAGAGGAGGGGAAGAGAACGGAACAGAGGGGACGGGAAACGAGGGAAAAGAAGGGAAGGGGAATTTAGGTGGAAAAATGGATAGGAAGGGAAGATGAGGGGAGTGGAATGGAAGACAAAGGGAGAGAAGGAAGGAATGAACAAAAGAAAGAAATGAAAGGAAGGAGAGGAAGGGAGGGAGTGAGTGAGACAGAAGAGAGGCAGGAGGAATTGCTGAAATCCTGGGTTCTGAAAGTCAGCATCATTGGTTGGACTCTGATTTGTGACTCTGGAAGTGTGTGGTGATTTACCGGAGTAAATGAGCAGGATTTAATGACTGAAGAACAAACCAAGAGAGAAAAAAAAAAACATTGAAATTGGTCATTAAATCTGGGGTCTCTCATTTTCAACATCAGTTGTACTTTTAAGGCCCAGGCATAAAAACATGGGAAAACATTCAAATGTGGATTTATGCTTTCAAATGCAGAAATATTGTGATCATCTGAATAATATTCAGACAGTTAGAGATTCATTTTCACAGCTCTACAAAGGTGAGACAAAAACTCTAAGAATAGCTGAACGGTGTTAAAGAGAGAATGCTAGAGGGACCGAGTGAGAGAAGCAGAGAGAAATCAGTATGCTGAAAATGAGCTGGAAAAGTGCTGAGGGAGGAAAACCTGCAGAGGAGAGGAAATCCAGTACATCAGTAACCGAGGCAATCGAAGACAGCGGTGAAGAAAGAAGTAGTAAAGAATATGAAATTAGTGCGCTTTACTGCCGGAGAGTGTCAGAGCCAATCCCATCCGTCGGAGAGACATTCTTCTCTTCCTCAACATCACCATGAAAACAACTGAATTAGTTGAAATGTCAGGATTTATTTTCCTTATTATTGTTTTAATAATTAAATGCAATTTGCTCAGTGTAATTGCAGTGTATTTTGGTTAAAAGAAGTCTTGTCATTAATATGTTTAATGTGTGTTTGTTTCATTTCTCATGAATAAAAAATGAACAAACAAGGCAGTAAGATGAAATGAAAATGCTTTCGGCCCATGTGCTAATAAAACATGCGGTCTTGCATTAATATGGGACTTCAGCTATTACAGCGTGACTTCACCATCAGAGAGACGACAATCTTCCATTTCCACCTGACTCTCTTCTCAGTGAAGTAGTGAAAAAAACAAAAGAAAAATGTAATTTAAAAGCAATGGGCTCTGAGGGTTGGTGATGTGGCTCTGGTTATTGCTTGATGCAGCAGACAGACGAGGAGTTTCCTCCAGAACAACAACATAAGAGTAAGTCAATACTCTATAACCTCACCTTTTTCACCCATCCTCGGTGAAACGTTCAGACTTTACAGGCCACTTTGACCACATCCAGTGCCCTCCACTAATATTGGCACCTTTGGTAAATATGAGCACAAAAGGCTGTGGAAAATTGTCTTTATTGTTTATCCTTTTGATCTTTTGTTCAAAATATTCACAAAATACTCTGCTCTCATGGATGGATCCAACAAAATATATTTGTTAAATATAGGCGTGCAACAGTTATTGGCACCCCTATGAATTCATATGAGAAAAATATATTTGAAGTATATTCCCAATGATATTTAAACATTTTTTAGTACACCTGGGTGACTTGGAACAGGAAATTGTTCAATCATGACTTCCTGTTTCACAGGGTTATAAATATGAGGTAACACATAGGCCAAATTCCCTTAGTGATTCATAACAGTGGGTAAGACCAAAGAATATAGCTGTGATGTGCAGCAAAAGGTTGTTGAGCTTCACAAAATGGGAAGTGGCTGTAAGAAAACAGCACAAGCATTGAAAATGCCCATTTCCACCATCAGGGCTATAATTAAGAAGTCCCAGTCAACTGGAAATGTTATGAATCAACCTGGAATTGGACGCGTGTCTATGTTGTCTCAGCACACTGTGAAGAGGACGGTTCGAGGGGCCAAAAAATCTCCAAGAATCACAGCTGGAGAATTACAGAAGTTAGTTGCGTCTTGGGGTCAGAAAGTCTCCAAAACTACAATCTGAAGTCACTTACATCACCACAATTTGTTTGGAAGGGCTTCAAGAAAAAAAGCCTCTACTCTCACCCAAGAACAAACTCGAGCGTCTTCAGTTTGCCAGACACTACTGGAACTTCAAATGGGATCGGGTTCTATGGTCAGATGAATCCAAAATAGAGCTTTTTGGCAACAAACACCAGAGGTGGTTTTGGTGCACACAGAGAGGTAGCCATATGGAAAAGTACCTCATGCCCACGGTTAAATATGGCGGTGGCTCTTTATTGTTTTGGGACTGTTTTCTGCCAGAGGACCTGGACATTTTGTTAGGATACATGACATTATGGACTATCAAATATCAACAGATATTAAATAAAAACCTGACTGCCTCTGACAGAAAGCTTAAAATGGGCCGTGGTTGGATCTTCCAGCAGGACAATGATGCAAAACATACATCAAAATCAATACAAAATGGTTTACTGACCACAAAAAGATCAAGGTCCTGCCATGGCCATCCCAGTCCCCTGACCTGAACCCCATAGAAAACCTGTGGGGTGAACTGAAGAGGAGAGTCCACCAGCGTGGACTTTGAAATTTGAAGGATCTGGAGAGATTCTGTATGGAGGAATGGTCTCAGATCCCTTTCCATGTATTCTCCAACCTCATCATGCATTATAGGAGAAGACTCAGAGCTGTTATCTTGCCAAAGGGAGGTAGCACAAAGCATTGACTAAATGGTTACCAATAATTATTGCACACCTATATTTAATTTTATATTAATTTTTTTGGTAAACCTGTGTTGTGTTTGCAATTGTTTGATATCCATGGGATCAAAGTATTTTTGTAAATTCTTTTTAACAAAAGGTCAAAAGGATAAACAATAAAGACAATTTTGCACAGCCTTCTTTGCTCATAATTACACATAGAGACAACACCTGGAATTTAGACTTAGCTAACCACTTAAAACCTAGATACACAATTTATCCCTGTGCAGAGGTGGAACCTGAGCGTCAACACCCTCACAATTTAAATGAAACCGACTGCTACCCAAATGGTTTCTTATTCACTACACACCAATCAGACATGACATTAAAACTCCCTGCCTAATATTATGCAGGTCCCCCTTGTGCACCCATGCCCATGTTGCCGGTTCACTGGTTGCCCACTTTTGGTAGGTACTAACCACTGCATCCTAGTAACACCACACAAGACTTGCTGTTTTGGAGATGTTCTGACCCAGTCATCTAGCCATCACAATTTGGCCCTTGTCAAAGTCTCTCAGACCCTTACGCTTGCCCATCTCAACTTCAAGAACTGACTGTTCACTTCCTGCCTAATATATCCCACCCCTTAATAGGTGCCACTGTAACAAGATAATCAGTGTTATTCACGTCACCCATCAGTGGTTTTGATTACTGTAGAACCAAAAAGCAGATTTATTATTATTATTTTTTTTACATGATGATACTCTTAAGAACATAAGACTCTCATAGTTAAAGGATATGATCTGGGTGCTGAAATAGTCTATTGTTAAGTGGATAAATTGCCACTGAATGTATGCATGGTGTGGATATTCACAAGCAGCACTAGTGAATGTACTATACTGCAAAGCAAAAAAAACAACAATACAAATAACATATACTATAAAATAGTAAAGTTTAAAAACTTTGTACTATTTTACAGTATGCTATTTATATGTAAGAACCCTCAAGCGTCCAGCTTTCCTTTCTTCCATTATAGAAAAACCCACAAACACACAATCAAGGAGACAAAACAAAAAGAAATCGCAATTTGAAAATCTTGGATATTTTCATGAAATTAAAATGGTAAATGGTCTGCACTTATATAGCGCTTTTATCCAAAGCGCTCTACACTGTATCTCATTCACCCATTCATATACACACCAATGGTAGCAGAGCTGTCATGCACGGCGCTAACTTGCCAGCGGGAGCAACTTGGGGTTCAGTGTCTTGCCCAAGGACACTTCGGCATGTGGGGTCACGTGGGCCGGGAATCGAACCGCCAACCCTACGAATAGTGGACGACCCGCTCTACCACCTGAACCACAGCCGCCCCGTAATTCAAATAAAACAAATAGTATTTCTACTCATTTCACTTTTACATTTAAAAAAATCTATCTTTCAAGCTTGAAATTAATTATCTACGGATTTAAAATGTACTTAAATAAAACATTTATTTCTAGAAAGAAAACTGATTAATTATGATTATATATTAGAGGCATCTTTCATAAACTTGAGAAAATATACACATATACAGGATTTAATAGCAACGAATGACATTTTGAGCTTACACGAACTGGAATGTAATATGGACTTAAAACATTTTTTGAACAAACCAAGAAAAGTTTGAACAATACTTTATGGAATTTTTAGCTGCTTATGTTTTATGCTTAAGTCAACAAATTCATCTTTTTTTTTTCCTGGTGAAAGCTGACATTCAGTACGTTTACATGGACAAGAATAATCCGATATTAACCCGATTAAGACTATACTCTGATTAAGAATAATGGAACACCACCTTAAGCCCAACCTGGCAAAATCTGAGCTTCTCTTCATCCCAGCCTGTCCCTCAATCAACCACAACCTCACTGTACAGCTCAGCTCAACCACACTCAAGCCAATCAGGACGGCCAGGAACCTTGGGGTGATTCTCGATGACAGCTTGACCTTTACAGACCACATCTCAACAACTGCACGGTCCTGTAGGTTCATCCTGTACAACATCAAGAAAATCAGACCGTACCTCACCGAACAGGCTACACAGATACTAGTCCAAGCTCTTGTCATCTCAAAACTGGACTAATGAAACTCACTACTCTCGGGCCTCCCAGCAGCGCCATCACACCCCTTCAGATGATTCAGAATGCAGCAGTACGCCTCGTCTTCAACCAGCCAAAGAGAACCCATGTCACACCCCTCTTTATCTCCCTCCACTGGCTTCCTGTAGCCGCCCGTATCAAATTCAAGGCCTTGATGCTCACCTACAAGACCCTGTCTGGAACAGCACCCTCCTACTTCAACTCTCTCCTGAAGGCTTACGTTCCCTCACGCAATCTGTGATCAATCAACGACCTACGCTTAGTAACACCTACTCAGCGTAGCTCAAGGTTCCTTTCAAGAACATTCAAACTAACTGTTCCTCAGTGGTGGAATGAACTTACAACCTCAATCCAGACTGCAGAATCTCTCACCATCTTCAAGAAACAGCTAAAGACCCGCCTCTTCCGTGAACACCTCACCAACTAATAAAATTTTTTAAAATAAATAAATAAAATTCCTCTGGCACTTATACCTCTACTCTGCGCACTTTGCTTCTTCTGGAACTCAATGAATGGATCTTGTACGGTAGCACTACTTGTATGGTTCTCTGCTTGATATATCGCTTTGCTTGTATTTTTCTCATTTGTAAGTCGCTTTGGATAAAAGCGTCCGCTAAATTAATAAATGTAAAGAAATTAGCATGTAAACAGCGATTATTGATGACCTTAATCCGATTAAAGTCATACTCGAAGTAAACGCTAATCGAATTAAGACGTGTGGAGTCATTCCTGTTTTAGTCGCATTATCGAAATACATTACAGACATGTACACACCTTAATCACACTATTAACGTCGTGTGGGAGTTTTCACCGCATTTTGCGACAGGACGCATACACACACGGCAGCGCTCAACCGTTTGACGGCAAACAAGAGAGAACGGCTGCGTCCGAAACCGCGTACTTACCTGCTATATAGAAGGTGGAATACATGTATCCCGGCTACTATATAGTAAGTACGCAGACCATAATGGTACCATAATGAAGGAACGTCGACGTTAATCGGTCTACATTCCATAACTTGTAAAACAGGAACACGAAAGGAATATTCTAAAAGCAACTCATGTAAACACCGCAATCAGAATACTGTCTCATTCAGAATAAGGTCAATAATTAGATTACTGCTGTCCATGTAAACGTAGTCAATGGGATTTTAGTCTGTCTTATCAGCAGGTCATTAATTAAATTCAAGTTCAAGACCTGTTTTTAGTGCTTTATACCAACTGCATCAAGAACAGAAGTTTATTTAATATATGTCTACTGTAATAAATAGTATGGTGACCTTTATTTTTCATTTATTCAATAACATGCTATAGAACTATAATCTACTGTAGCATTTTCTTGACAATGAGTTTTTAATCTAAACCAGAAAACTTAAATTCTTTGCTGCTTCTCCAATCAGAAATTGACCATTAGCATTTTTTTTTACGATTTAGAACAGGAGGTCCTTCATCAGCACCAGATGAGATGGTATCATCGCTGGTTGTCACATGACCGACGCTCATGACATTTTCTCCTGCGTCATCGGTTTGTATATCTGACCTAACGAATGAGTAATTTCTCTCTTGTTCCCTTGTATTTCAGTAATATCCAACCCTCTGTTTGACTACGATTATCCAGTTCAGCTAGAAATAATTCCCAGAGCTGTAGTGCTTTTTGTGTAAACATTTGCCACAGGATTGAGGCTATTTTTGAGGATGATGGCGGCTAATCTAACTGACTCATCGGCCCTGCTTTGTTTTAAGAAGAGACGGAATTGACAGCATGCCATATGATGATTTAATTAGTGACGCCACAGACAGTGGATTAATGTTAAGAAATGCAACACAGTATGACTAAATCATTGAGCAACACGGAGGTAGGGTCCGATTTATTGATTCTCTTCACCAGAATAATGAAAGGAACATAAGTCTACCAGATCAGTCACATATACCCTACAAGTTCAAACATGATGTATATGTGTTTGAGAAATGTGTCCTGAATACAAATAAGAAGCTTTATTCGTTATGCAAACATAATAAAAATGAAAAAGTTAAAGCAATCTTAAAGTTTTAATGTGATGCCTTTTTAAAAATTTTTTTTTTTATTTTTACTCATTTAAGCTTGAAATGGTTGGTAATAAATTAGTAAAATGTCCAGAAATATGTTTAATCACATGATTTTTTTTTTTTACTCTCATCTCAGAATTAAAAATATTAGATATATTTGTCTATATTTTCCTTTGCCAAGATAAATTTGCATCATATGATGAGGTTTAAAAAAAAAATAAAAATCCTTTCAGAATCTCATGGTCCAATATCTTAACACGGACACAGAGACTGGATATATGTAGAAGGTGTGATTGCATAAATCAAGACCAGTTAATGATTAGTCTACAGTTGTGCTTCTGGCCAGTGATAGATCTCGGCCTTTCAGATGGCCTTGAGGAATATTTGTCCACAGAATGGTCCTATCCATCGGAAATCAAGATTAGTTGATTCCACGGTCACTTCTCAGTTACACTGATGGGTAATAATATCCCTAAGGCTTTCTGTCCAGCTGCTGAAGCCCTGACCAATGAATAAACTCGCCTGGCTGTATCTAACTAGGCAGAAAACCAATTCTGATTGTATCATTTTCCTTCTAGCATGCCAAGATGTCAATTCGAAACTAAACTTAACAATTAAAATCAGACTATTACTACAATACAACAAGCATGATGATTCTGAGAAAGAAACAAATAAATAAAAAACATTTTGGTATCCAGAAATTTCTGAGGCTTCCCCTTTTGATTGGATAATTGATTTGATAACAGGTAACATACTTAAGTACGCTGCTACAGTCCTTCAACTCCCCACAGCCAGATTTACAGCTGCTTTCACAAGTCGGACTCGTTTTGGCTTTATGGAAATATACCACCGTTACTCCACCGAGAGCGGGCAGCATAAATATGAATCAGAAAGGAGGACAGGCGAGATGATATGAATCAATTAGACCTGGCTCACTGCAGAAAGCTCAAATATGCACTTGTTTAACAGGTGCTTCCTTAGCTTCTAGTTAGAGGGCCTATATAACAAATAAACACGTTATTCCGGCCCTTATTTCTCTTTATTTAGCTGTCATATACACTCACACACACACACAGATACATACACACATATTATATATATGTGTACACACACTAATAGTCATAACTAGTGAGAAATCAGTGCTCGTAAACTTGCAAAACTAAAAAAAAAATTTAAAAAAAAATGGGTCAGATGAAAATACAGTGGAGCCTGATTGGAAACTGACATGAAATCCATTAGGGGCTCTATTTGGAGCAGCTTCCCGCAGAGGTGCTTTGCTGTGGCATGGGCTGCTACCCGTGGCCACAGATTTTTAGACTCGTTATACTAACTAAAGTGCATTCTGAACAGCGGGAACATCAATATTGCAAAGAGCACATTTACTTTGATATCCATAGGCTTTCCTGGTAATATAATATAATATAATATAATATAATAAATAAGAAAGACATATGAGGACGTATATATATATATATATATATATATATATATATATATATACACACACACACATACATACACACACACATACACACACAGTGACCCTCTGCAATATTACTTTTTTGAATATATAGCCTATATTAAAGAATATCTGAACAATATCATTTATTTAATGGTTTAAAATTATATGTATTTTTATGCCCAAGGAAGAGCATATAAATATTACTGAACGTACAATGTGCAAACTAACCCTGCCATTCCAAAGAGCTAGCTGGATAGTTAACTGCTAATTAGAGTTTGAAACATTTCCTCACTAAAACTGTCCAAAAGAAGGAGGCCATCTGACTGACACTGCAAGCGGGCAAACAGTTTTCCCTGCTTAACCCTGGTCAGGTTCCCTGGAATGTTCCTGAGCTTGGGGTTACACTGAGTGCAGAGTACCACACGTTCTCCCAGTGTGCAGGTTCCATCTCTGTTCTGTTTCCACCCACCTCCCAAAAACAAGCCAGTGGGTCAATTAGTGACTCTAAATGGCCCCTAGGAGTGAGTAAGTGTATGAAAATGTGTGTACATGCTGCACTGTGATGGACTTGCATCCTTGCTCTGGAGATAGGCTTCAGATTCACCGCAACCCTGACCATGCTAAAGTGGTAACTGAAGAGGAGTTAATTAATAAATTAAGTAATGTATGTTCTGCTGTTTATACAGATCTGGGTGTAACTGCATGTCAATTCAATTTTGATGTGTACATGTGTATTGTAACGCCAACTGTGTTTTCTCGATTGCCCAAGACAAAGTGTACTAAACATATCAGATGAGCATCTGGGATTATGGCTTCTTTCAGATTAGATATATTTTTCGACAGAGCGCTTCAAGCAATGTGTACACTGTAAGCAAAAAAATGATTCTGCCTTCTCATTGAAATGTCTAATTAGATTAGACGTTAATCTAATTAGATTCATTAACTCACTTTATAGTACGTCGGCTAGCCCAATCGAAAGGTGCTTCCAGTGAAGTCGGCGTCCCTTCTCCCATTTCATCTTCATCTGACGAGGTTACATATTATAGATTACTGAAAAGTATCGTTTGATGATGTCTCTAACTCTACTGTAGTAACAGTGTCGAGCTAGGAAGTGGAATTTTACGCATCAAGCACAAACGAGAGGAAGGATACACACAGTGAAACTTCCCAGTGTGGTGATAGGAATTATACGCACTCTTGGAACACCACCCGACCAATCAAATTAGTGGACTGGAACGAACTGTGTATGAAAAATGCTTAAAGTCGCTAATTACTGTTCAGCAACGCAAGACTAACTGAAATTTGAGTTCCAAAATTCACATTTTCTTTGCCATGTTCTCTGAGATTTATTTATTTCAAAGGCTAACAGTTTCAGTGTACCACTTCCTCCAATCTCAGACATGACTGGTCCAAAGCCATGGAGTCGATTCTGCGAACTTACTAACCAACTCATGTAACACTTCAGTTTTATACAGAACTACAGAGAAAGTCTTTCTTTTTAATGGAAAAAATGTGACCTTCATGTTAACACCAATCGATACTGTTGGAAATCAGCCATGCCATGCTAACAGGGCACGCACACACATACCGACATGTACAACTTTAACAAGAGATGGAAGAACTAGATTTGTGCCAATTTTGCCATGCCCTCTAAAGCACAGTGTGGGTGGAGTGCAGCATATGTACTGGCACGGTCATGACACACAGCAGGACATGCATGTGTGTGTGTGAGAGGAGACAGAATGGACAGGTGTGAGGCAGGCAGAGGGTCCTGCTTCCCCCGGCAGTCTGAAATCACTGTGTCTGACTCAACAACAAATTTCTGAAAGACAACAGCGTTGCTTACTGTACTGCTGCGCTCTGACAACAGGAGCGTGTGCGCCACCTACACACACGCTCTCTCACAGAAACACACATACACATAAAGCTTCAACAGATGACAAGAACACACACAGAACACTCGGGACATCAGTCACTTGTAATGATGGAACACTTAGTCACCGCAACTTGTGCCTTCACATATGTGCACGGAAACCGGAGAGAGTCAGTGCGACATTTAAGCATGAATTTCACACATGATCCAGAAAAAGGTCAAAGTACTATAATCTCAAACAGGGCTTCTCAAACTTTCTTTTAGCAAGGGATCCCATTAACTTGAAAAAAAAAAAAAGAAAAAAAAAAAAAGAAAAAACGCCTACTACTACCAATATTACTACTACTACTACTACTACCACCACTATTACTGCTACTACTATTACTGCTACTACTACCACTATTACTGCTACTACTACCACTATTACTACTACTGCTACCACTATTACTACTACTGCTACCACTATTACTGCTACTACTACTACCACCACTATTACTACTACTGCTACTACTACCACTATTACTGCTACTACTATTACTGCTACTACTACCACTATTACTGCTACTACTACCACTATTACTGCTACTACTACCACTATTACTGCTACTACTACTACCACCACTATTACTACTACTACTACCACCACTATTACTGCTACTACTATTACTGCTACTACTACTACCACCACTATTACTACTACTGCTACTACTACCACTATTACTGCTACTACTACCACCACTATTACTGCTACTACTATTACTGCTACTACTACTACCACCACTATTACTATTACTACTACCACCACTATTACTGCTACTACCACCACTATTACTACTACTGCTACTACTACCACTATTACTGCTACTACTACCACTATTACTACTACTGCTACCACTATTACTGCTACTACTACTACCACCACTATTACTATTACTACTACCACCACTATTACTGCTACTACTATTACTGCTACTACTACCACTATTACTGCTACTACTACCACTATTACTACTACTGCTACCACTATTACTGCTACTACTACTACCACCACTATTACTGCTACTACTACTACCACCACTATTACTACTACTGCTACTACTACCACTATTACTGCTACTACTATTACTGCTACTACTACCACTATTACTGCTACTACTACCACTATTACTGCTACTACTACCACTATTACTGCTACTACTACTACCACCACTATTACTACTACTGCTACTACTACCACTATTACTGCTACTGCTACTACTACCACTATTACTGCTACTGCTACCACTATTACTACTACTGCTACTACTATCACTATTACTACTACTGCTACTACTACCACTATTACTGCTACTACTACTACCATCACTATTACTACTACTGCTACTACTACCACTATTACTGCTACTACTACCACTATTACTGCTACTACTACCACTATTACTGCTACTACTACCACTATTACTACTACTGCTACTACTACCACTATTACTACTACTGCTAATACTACCACTATTACTACTACTGCTACCACTATTACTGCTACTACTACTACCATCACTATTACTACTACTGCTACTACTACCACTATTACTGCTACTGCTACTACTACCACTATTACTGCTACTGCTACCACTATTACTACTACTGCTACTACTATCACTATTACTACTACTGCTACTACTACCACTATTACTGCTACTGCTACCACTATTACTACTACTGCTACTACTACCACTATTACTGCTACTGCTACCACTATTACTACTACTAAAACTATTACTACTACTGCTACTACTAGCACTATTACTGCTACCACTATTACTACTACTACTGCTACTGCTATGTTTACGTACGGGTTATTTTCGGGTTATGTTTACGTACGGGTGACGGGTTATTTTCTTCTTATGCTCCAAAACTGTGGAACCATGCCATACAGTATGAGCTTGGAGAAGCACAGTCTTTTAGAGTATTTAAATTTTCTCTCAAAACTTATTTATTTAGGATAGCTTTTACATCATGACTTTGTTTGTTGTTATTTAATTATGATTACTAGTATTGTTATTACTATTGAATGGTATATTACTGTTTTTGATACATGCCTATATACTTTGCCTCATGCCATCAACTTCTGGTTCTATTTTATCTTCTTATGTAAAGCATCTTGAGAGGCCTTTTTAAAAGGTGCTATATAAAATAAAGTTTATTATTATTATTATTACTACTACTATTATTATTAATAATAACCAACCTCGACAATCAGTGGTGTGTGTGCGTGTTTTTCAGGCTAAGTTCAATGTGACTACAGGCCTACAGGTCAGGTTAGTCCACCAATGACAAGTAGTAATTGAAATAATTTCGAAATATTTGCATACTGTCACAAATAAAAGATATAGCATAATAATGGAGAATAATAAAAAACTGATAAGAATTGCTAGACCTAGTGGTAGGGGAAAAAAAAAATTGGTCGCAAATGACAACATTATGACTTCTTTATATGGATGTAGCTATTTACTAGAGATATTACTTTGTTCGCTAAGTAGACAGAATTCATAAAGTGCAGCTCATACTGTGGAATAACCGCCATGACATAAAACATCATTCTAAAATATGAGCAAATATTTAACCCCTGCATGGAGAGCAAGAAAAAAGAAAAATTGAGGCATCAACTCCACACGGATGATGTTTTTGCAGAAACAAGGAAGCTGGACTTTGGTGAGAGAGAGAAGCCGTCCTTCATTACATGGCAAATAAATATATAAATAAATTAAAGGGACACAAAGGAGTAAGGGTAAATGAACCAAACCTTCATGGCTTCTTATATCCTTTTTAGTACTGCTCTACATGCTCATGGGTGTCATAATCAGTGTTGGGTGTAACACAGTAACTGTGTACTTAGTAATGCGTCACTATAATTCAATTGAAAAACGTAAAGTAAGGGATTACTCTTCATTTTTGAAGTAATTTAATTAGTTATGATGTATTTGAATTACAAATTGTACAGACTTTCAATTCAATTCAAATTTTATTTGTGTAGCGCTTTTAACACTGGACGTTGTCTCAAAGCAGCTTTACAGAAACATTTAAACACAGGATACAGATTTTAAGTGTGTGAGTTTATCCCTATTGAGCGAGCCGGTGGCGACGGTGGTGAGGAAAAACTCCCTAAGATGATATGAGGAAGAAACCTCGAGAGGAACCAGACTCAGTAGGGAACCCGTCCTCATCTGGGTAACAACGGATAGTGTGAAAGTAAAGGAAAGTTCATTATGGTTTTTATATGAAGTCTGTTTTGTTGAACTGATCCACTGTTCACTAAAGGAGAGAAAATTGTGCAAAATCGTACGTGGTAATTGCAGTCCTGAAGCCATAGCGGCAACCGTAGTCCCAGCACCAAAGTACAACTGTTCATGTGAAATTGAGGTCCAAAACCATCTCCACGGTACTTCAAGCGGCACCATCACTTTCAACAATTCTGTATAAAACAATACTGAATTTAAAATCTAAATGTAGTATCTAAAGATAAGAATTTGTTTTATTCGTTTTCTAATTTAACTCTTTAAATTCCTTCGCTGTAGCGTTTGTGAAAGGTGTTCAGGTGAAGTTCAAGGATGTCAGCAGAAACGAGTGGCTGTTTTGCTAAACAGAAATATTACCATTATTTTAATTTTCTATTTCCCCCCCCCACACATGTACACAAGAACTTCACAGTAAAATGTAAGTTACGTCCTGGGGAAAATACATTAATCGGCCTCTCTCCGGAGCACAAGTAACCTACTGAAGCACCTGACACGGCAACATAGAGAAACACTGTTGAGTGATCCGTGTACATTTTTGTATTACATGTAATAAATCTATGCTTAATAAGCTAAAATTTTTCTTGTTCGACTCAAATTTAAAGAATTAAAAGAGGAGTTTCATTTCTAATGTCCATGTGGTTAAAGTTGATCTGGATTTGAAGTTATCATCAATAATGAGTAATGTAATTATTTTCCAGACAGCGTAATTAATCAGTCATTTAAGTACAACGTTGATGATGTAATGAGTAATGACTTACCCAACATTGGCCTAGATATATCAATACCTTATTCTTATTCTATTCTTCTGTCCTTTTTCAGATTCTGAGCCATACCGTTTTTTGACCCGCCTTCAAGTCAAACTTTTCAACGTTATATTTAAATACTTCTAAGCAATATATAAAACTACTCGCATATTAATTGGTACGTAAATAACATATTTGTAACTCGTTTTTTGACACCGAAAGGTCAGACAGAAATTTAGCATCCCAAATTTTCAATATATAAAGCAAGAACTTTTTCCCGGAGGCTAATTTCATGACCTTTCAAGAGAAAAATTTTTGGGCAAATTAAGCACTTCCAAAAATATTCAAGGCCTATGGGGATCCTGCCTATAAAACTGAAGCTTCGGTGATAAAGGGGACCAGACTTCGACAGCGGCTTCACCGAGGACACTGAGATGGGAAAGTCATGAAGGTGGTATAAAACCGTAAGCCCTGATTGGGCAGGTTAAAAAGGACAAAAGGGCTGACAGGAAGCCCTCCTCCCTGAGCACGTAGCCCCCACACTGAAAGGAAGCCTGCCAGGGGGACAGGTGGGACCCAGCAGTTCCTCATCAATATGTTTCTAAAACAACAGCAGCAGCCGTGCTCGCTGCTGCTGTATCTCTTCAGAGGGTAGAGGGATTTAGAAGGATTTAGAGCGAGCGAGCGAGCGAGCGAGCGAGAGAGAGAGAGAGAGAGAGAGAGAGAGAGAGAGAGAGAGTTTTATGACAGCTTGTACTGTGTTGCCCTTGCCTGTATTTATTCATTTTTTTTTTTTTTTTTAATAGGGAGATGGTACCTGTCTCTGGATGATGGCCAGATTGTCGCGTGCTTTGTTCAACAGCTGGTCCAGAACTTTTGGGTCCTCGACATTCCGGTTCTCTCGGAACGCATCACGTACCCTTCGCAGGGCGTACGTCCTGAAAAGAGACGAGACACACAAGCTGCAAATCAGCACTCAGCACAGGCCCATGAGAGCGACAGCTTCAGCCAAAAACGCTAACGTAACTAACAGTGAAGGAAATCTGGCAGGGGCCAATTAGCATGAACACATTACCATAATGCTGTCTCTACTAGCTTGAATTCATAATGTGCAAATTTAGTTTCATTTGTTGGTCCATTTCGGCAAAAAACAAAACAAAACAAAAAAAAAACCCTCCCAATAAGTGTTCACAAGGTTGTACGCAAAAAGTCGAAAATCTCATTTCTCAGTCATGACAGTGTGGCTGGAACGCAGTCTCTTTCTTCTCAGAGTGAGGTATTCCTGCAGGAACATTATGCTTTGCTCCTGTCAGCTAACCTGAGAGGAATGTAGTGCCTTTTCAGAGGCTGTTACTGTAATACAAGACGAAAATGCGGAAGAGGCTTGTGGGAAATTAACTCGGACATGCTTTCCCATCTCGTGCTGCTGGTCATTAGAGGCAGGGCTCTGTATGGTGAGCGCAGAGCATATACACAACAAATACAACCTTTACTGGCATTATACTTAAACACATGTCCAGTACAGTATTTTCTTTCCAGATCCTGATGTAAAAGATGGAGCCAGAGTGCAGGGTCAGCCAGGATCTGACCTCTCACATGTCTGAGCAGTAGCCCAAAGCCTTAACCACTGACACGCTACTGTCATTTAGATAGTGACATGGATGGGGGGGGAGATAGTCCTCTCTCAATCGTTTTCAAGTTACTGCCCATAATTGTGCATTACACAGAAGCCTCGAATGAAGGCTTGTTTCCAGCCATGGTGAACAAAGAGATATTCGACAGCCAGAAATACAGCCTTCTCACATCCCAGTGAATGAGGAGAAAGAGAAATAAAGGAGGGGTAGGGGCGCGAGAGAGTGAAAGAGAGAAAGAGGGAGAGAGAGACGAGAGACAGATGGTAGGCCTAATAGGTTAACAGGAAAGAAAGCAAGAGTGCACATGTGCACACACACACACACACACTGCAAATCTCATCTGCCGGGGGGAAAAAAGAAGAAGAAAAAAAAACCTCTACAGATGACAGATGCAAAACTGGGATTTGAGACGGATAAGAAAAAAAAAAAAAAGTCAGCAGTTTGTCGGATAAAAAGCGAGTCATCCTGAACTCGCTCATGGCCTGACTGACAAGCAGCTCAGAGCTAAAGGAAAATAAGCCGAGGGCTTTGTAGCAGTCATCATGTGCATTTGTAAGGTCTGAAGTTCACCCAGTGTCAGCTGTAATGCAGAACAGATCTGCGTCACTGTCCACTACAATAACCGTTCACCTAATTCACTGTCACTGTATCTGAAGCATGTCCAAGTTGATAAATCAGTAAACAAAACGCATTTTATTCTTGTCCAAGTCATAGTGGAGTCACTCTAGGTGGTCTACTCTGTTCCAACCAAGGGCATCACAACGCATACACACACCTAGGAGCATTAAAACAGTCAGTCAACCTACTGGAACATTTCTGGGAGGTGGGAGGAAAAAGGAGAACCTGGAGGAAACAGGACCAACGTGTAAAATTTCACATAGTACATCGCCCGAGATCAGGATGCAACCTGGAGCTGTGAGGCAGCAACGCTACCCAAATAATCAGCACAACTCAAATACTAAGCACCGTAATACTTGTAAGCTTTCAAAAGTTTATTCTTTATGTAAACAGCAAAGCATTACATTTTTACTGCTTAATTAAGCTCATCATACTTATGTTATAAAATTAGAAAAAAAGAGAAACAAAAAAACAAGATTAAAATTTTACAGACCCAAAAGTTACGAAGCCACTTCATAAAACTAAAATAATTTTACAAAAGTTTCATGGATTCCATCCGTCCATTTTCTGTAGCGCTTATCCTAAACAGGGTTGTGGTAGAGACCGGAGCCTCTCCCAGGGAACTCGGGGCACAAGGCGGGGACACCCTGGATGGGGTGCCAACCCATCTCAGGTCACAATCACACCCATTCCCACACCCATTCCAGCACTATGGACAATTCAGACATGCCAAACAGCCTACAGCGCATGTCTTTGGACTGTGGGAGGAAACAAGAGTACCTGGAGGAAACCCCAGAAGCACGGGGAGAACATACAAACTCCGTGTCCACAGGGCGGAGTGCAAATTAGTCTGCAGCTAAGAGTGCTTACAGATCTTAACCGTGGACTTTTTGAAAGGAAACATGGCCCCAACAAAAGAGTTGTCCATTGAAACAGTGGAAAGGATTATAAAACCCCTTCAAGAAGGAAATCTGACATGGAGTGTGGCAAAAGATGTCGGTTGTTCCCAGTCAGCTGTGTCTAGAATTTGGTGCAAGTATAAACAAAATGGGAAGGTTTGAAAAGGAAAACATACGGGTAGATCGAGGAAGACGGCAAATGTCAGGATAGAAAACTCAAAGCGATATGCCTTGAAAATAGAAAAGGCACAACAAAAACACTAATGAAAAACAAATGGGCGGGAACATGAGTCAATGTTTGTGACAGAACTGTAAGAAATCGGCTGAAAATCCAAACGAAAACCAGCACTAACACCTAAACTGCAGAAAACAAGCTTACAGTGGGCTAAAGAGAAGCAATCATGGAGTGTGGATGTATGTGATATTCGGTGATGAATCACGAATCTGCATTGGCCAAGGAGATGATACTGGAACTTTTGTCTGGTGCTGTTCTAATGAAACATATAAAGATGACTGTCTGAAGAAAACAATCCGATTCCCCCACTCATTTATGATATGGGGTTGCATGTCTGGTAAAGGACCAGGGGAGACCTCAACAGTCAATGCACAGAAATTTTGGACACTTTTCTCATTCCATCAATGGAAAATAGCTTTGGTGTTGATGAGGTCATTGTTCAGGATGATAATGTGTCTTGCCACAGAGCAAAGAGTGTTAAAGCTTTTCATCAGGACTCGATGACATGGCCAGCAAACGATCCGGATCTCAGTCCGACTGAAATTTTATGGTGGACATGAAAAAAATAAATAAATCGGTCCATGACAAGGCTCCATCCTGCAACGCTGATCTGTCAACCACTATTCGAGAAAGTTGGAACCAGCTCGATGGAGAATATTGTTTTCCATTAGTGAAGTCCACGCCTCAAACAATTCACGCCGTCAGAAAAGCCCGAGGAGGATCGACAAAGAATTTTTCTTTTTTTGCTGGTTATTCCATAATATTTTTCCTCAATATCGAGTGATTCCATAGTTTTTTCCTTTTCTTCATCTGGAAATAAAAATACGCCATCGATTAAAACAATCTAATTGAACTTGTTGGAGGTATGTTACACGAAGCTGGAATGTTCAGCTATTAAACCAAAAAAAAATATTGTGCGTCATGTTTATTTGCTACGAAGTAGAAAAGCCTGCTGGGCATCCTCGAAGCGTGGCGATACCATCGTTTTCGCCAGGGGTTGCAGCTACATCACAAAATATGCAAATATGCTTCAATAATCAAACGTGGTGCATATAGAGTCGATGAAGTCAACGTCTCGGGTATTTAATTCTCGACTGGGTTGCTGTTACATACCCTTGTGCGTCTGTAAAAGTTCTCATAGCACCTACTGCTCTATTGAGTCGACTTGGTTTAAAAGTCTAGCCTAATTTTTAACTTTGGCTCTTGCACATGGACCCACACCTACCTGCATGTTTGTTTTTTTTTTTCCTGTAAAAGACGAGGCGTAGTTCTGTGCATCTTTCTCTTGGCAAATAGGGGACTGTCAAAGCACTTTATTACTCATTGTCTTTATTTTGTATCTTCTTACTTTAAAATCTAATCTTGTATGACCCTGGTGATTCGACTAGCATTTCGCACCATGTGTCTTCTGAGTCCAGGTCGCAGTTGTTCATCGTCAGCGTAGGAATTCATCCTGATTCATCGACTGCAGTGACGAGTAGCCCCTTCCTCAAACAAACAGAGATATCCAGTCCTCCAAAGAGCCTGGCTTCAGAACAAGCGACATGTGACCAGCACATAAACAGCATCGGGTGCTCTTTGAAAACTGACCTACAGACGTATTAGTCACCAAACCGAATTACAGGAAGTATGTCCAGCTCTGTCTTTAACAAACAGATCTGACATTTTCTACACACACTGAACAGCTGAGGGGTGGCGATGAACATGACGTGAATCACATACATGGAATAAATAGAAAAGGCGCCTCTCAAACTGCTAATCTGTTTATCTCCAACATGTAGAGCAGCGTAACCCCTGAACAGTTACACACACAATACACACACACACACACACACACACACACACACACACACACACACACAGGTGCAGCTCAATAAATTTGAATATCGTGGAAAATTTCGTAATTTAATTCAGAAAGAGAAAAGCTCATATATTCTGGATTCATTACACATAAAGGGAAATATTTTAAGCCTTTTTCTCTTGACGGCTAAAATGACCCGTGTGTAGATATTCCCTACACGTGCAGGGCAGTGGCCTGACGAACAGGACACGAGGTTCATCAGTGTGTAAAGTGATACCAATTAAAGCTCCTTAATATTTAATGAGAACTTCAGTAGGAAACACACGAGGAATGTATTATTAATGAGACCGAGTCGAGTCATTGACGGATTTCAAAGGCTAAATTAGCTGAGTCAGGTCAAAGGGACTGTAGTAGGTGGCAAGGTCATTAAAAAAAAGCAGTTGGAGGGGAGGAATTCGAGCAGGTGAGACAAGAGAGTAGGGAAGACTTCTGAGATGATTACAAAGGTTAAAAATAAATGAAACCTGTCATGCTTTTGCATCCAACTCCTTTTTTTTAAGAGAGAGATTACAGTGATGTTTTTTATATATATATATATATATATATATATATATATATATATATATATATATATATATATATATATATATATATATATATATATATATATTAGAGCCAGGAGTGAGATAACTGTGTGTAATCTGTCAAATGAGGAGAGGAGGTGAGAGGTGGGGAGAAGAAAAGAAGAGAGGAGAAGGGTGGAAAGAGGAGAAGAGAAAGAAGATGAGGAAAGAAGAAGAGAAAAAAAAAAGAGAGGAGAGGAGAAGGAAAAGAAGTAATAAGAAGAAATGAAAGGAGAGGAATGGAGAGGAGAAAAGAGAGTTGAGGAGAGGGTAGAAGAAGAGAAGAGAGGAGGAGAGGAGAAGGGAGGAGTGGAGAAGGAGAGGAGAGGGGAAGGAGAAGAGGACAGGGTAGAAGAAGAGAAGGGATTAGAGGAGAGGGTAGAAGAAGAGAAGAGTGGAGGAGAGGAGGAGAGGAGAGGAGAAGGAAGAAGTGGAGAAGGAGGAGAGGAGAAGGAAGAAGTGGAGAAGGAGAGGAGTGGAGAAGGAGGAGAGGAGAGGGTAGAAGAAGAGAAGGGATTAGAGGAGAGGGTAGAAGAAGAGAAGGGATTAGAGGAGAGGGTAGAAGAAGAGAAGATAGGAGAAGAGGAGAGGAGAAGAAAGTGGAGAAGGAGGAGAGGGAAGAAGAAGAGAAGGGATTAGAGGAGAGGGTAGAAAAAGAGAAGAGAGGAGGTGAGGACAGGAGAAGGGAGGAGTGGAGAGGAGAAGGTAGAGGAAGAGAAGGGATTAGAGGAGAGGGTAGAAGAAGAGAAGAGAGGAGGGGAGGAGAAGGGAGGAGCGGAGAAGGCTGAAGAAGAGAAGAGAGGAAGAGAGGAGCGGAGAAGGGAGGAGCGGAGAAGGGAGGAGCGGAGAAGGGAGGAGCGGAGAAGGAGGAGAGGAGAAGGCTGAAGAAGAGAAGAGAGGAGGAGAGGAGAGGAGAAGGGAGGAGCGGAGAAGGAGGAGAGGGTAGAAGAAGAGAAGAGAGGAGGGGAGGAGAAGGGAGGAGCGGAGAAGGAGGAGAGGAGAGGGTAGAAGGGATTAGAGGAGAGGGTAAGAGAAGAGAAGAGAGGAGAGGAGAAGATAACAGAAAAAGAGAGTACAGGAGAAGGGAGGAGAGGACAGGAGAGGAGGGAAGAGGAAAGGAAATGAGAAGAGAGTAGAAGAAAAGAGGTGAGAGTCGAAGAAAAGAATAGGGGAGCGGAGAAGAAAAGAGAGGACAGGAGAAGGGAGGAGACAGCAGAAGAAGAAAAGACAGAAGAGGAAAGGAAAACAGAGGACCGGGAAAGTGAGAAGATGCGAGGAGAGGCTAGGAGAGGAGAGGAAAGACGAAGAGAGAAGACTGTAGAACAAGAGAAGAGAAGAGGAGAAGCGAAGAGAGGGGAGGAGTTGCGTTCTCTGATACACAGGGGGTCACAATCCCAGAATGCAACCTGGCACAAATACCTCCAGACTTCACCACGAGTGCACAGAGGGATCATGGAGGAAAACGGCAGGGAACAAATACAAGTTTCAGCTCAATAATTAGGACCAGTGAACTCATTAAGGCCTCACATGACAGATAAATAGAAATGGCTGACGGACTAAATGAAAGGAATAAATTGAGAAGGGCAACGAGAATCACCACACTGCTGCTTCAGCTCCCAGAGGAGACAGCAGAGGACTCCAGCTCCTAACGCCCTTCTGTCCCACACCATATACAGCGTTCAGCACAGCACAGTGCAATATGGCCACCTGATGTTCCTTTCCCCCAATCTCCACTCTCAATCACCTAATGTGAGATTAATACACACTCGTGCTCTATCCATACTCATAACACACGTTTGTATTAGAGATGCGCCGATATTAACTTTCTCATCCGGGTGATCTCGGCCGATACCGATAATTCTGCCTTTTATACCTTCTTTTAAATGAATAATGATTAATTCCACAATTCTGAAAGAAATACAAATAAAAACGTTATTCTCTCTATTTCAACAAGTTGTTTCACAGCAACTGGTCTCATAAACACAAAACACATTACTCTTTTTTTAATTAACATTAACACTTTAACTAAATTCTGAAGATTAAAGTAAGATTATTAACTTATTGAATGTTATTAATTCATATCAACACCGACGGAATTGCAAAAATCCCCCTGTTAGTCTCACACTCACTCTCCACAAACACAAGCCTTTCTACTTCATCATAAACATCAAACTGGTAATATATACTATCAACTTTTTATATATTAACATTAAGTGGATATGAAATATACTACTCTACAAATATATCTTTCTGTGCAATATATACCTTTTTTGTCAACTCATCTATCATTTAAATCTTTCAACGGTGTACTGGCCCTTTAATTCAGCGCGAGCAGAGCAGCAAAAAATGTTTTGACTCGACGGTGTGAAGTTTGATCAGTGCGGAGATTACAGAGATTACAAACTGCAGTTTTGTCGTCATTCCACACGAGAGACATCTTTACACACAGCACGGAAGCCATGTGTTTTCCCGCCCTCTTTTGATCTCCAGGATATGATCGGCCCTGATCATCGGATGTTTTTAAACTATCGACCGATAGCGTGAATAATTGCCTTTATCGGCCGATACATCGGTGCATCTCTAGTTTGTATCCATACTGGCGTCTTGTCAGGCATTTTGTAGACACGCCCCCAACACCTCTTTCCATCCTCATGCAGAGAATTTTGCATGTTTTGGGGGTGGAGCTTTGTGTAAATAGGTGAAAACAGGGCGGGGCTCTAAAAGAAAATAAAAAAGATTCAAATCTTATTCAACTGCACCCATTTTACCGGTATAGACACATTTTTCACAAATCTTACCTATAAACCAACTCTTACACACACTCTTGGTGTAATGTTCAAACAAAGCCGGCCTTTTCTGTATTGCGATTTCAAAAGTACAAACCCGTGTGAGTGTGTTCTGTAGGGATAATTTCCTTCCTGATAACTTATTTAGGCAGCACAGAGAACCCGAGTACAGAGCCACACGGCGCAGTTAGATTTAACAGAGGGGGGAGGGTTTTACGTAAGAGCTGCCCTACTTCCATGATTCAGCAGTATATGTAACATCAGTGAAGCCCATCCTTCTCCCCAGAGACTCTCCATCTCTGCTTACGTCTCAGTCGCGTCTCTGAAGATCAGTCGTCTCCTTAACCTGAAACAGAATTCAAAAACCCCTCTCTCTCTCTCTCGCTCGCCTTCCATCCGTTACGTATCTCCTTCTGTCTCCCATTCACGCCGTCTCTCCTTTTTACGCTACCACTGCATCATAACTAACTCTCTCTCTCTCTCTCTCAGCTGTCCTTAGAAATCTAAGATATTCTGTTCACATCCTCTGCTGCCTGATGCTTGAGGCTCTAAGCATGAAGGTAAACAGCCCATCATCTGAAGGTATATCACGCTCTCCAATGGCTCCTCGAAACCCGTTATTTCCACACAGTGAATAATGGCTCTGAATAATTTAGCAGATTTTACTACACAATGCGCCGGCATTGAGAGCAGAGCAGGCCCACAGCGGGTTTCATCTCCTGGAGTACAGTAAAAGCCCAATGTGCATACAGACACTTCAGCAAAATGAAAATACGTTTCATGACACTTCAAAATAAACAGATCTGAGGATTCATAAGAAAAAGCTTAGTTTTATAAAATACTGTTGATACCCTCCTTTTTCCCTCCCACTGCCAAGGTGCAGGCAAAAAGTGCCTTATTTTGTCAAATAAACTTTAAGAACTGAACGGTTACATAATCAGATGGGATGTTTCATAATGCATGGTGTAGAAATAATAACAACCATAGAGGACTTTATGAGTTTTACCACTGGCTTTGGGAATAGTTTATCATCCGATGTCAAATCCTTTAGTCTATAAACAACACAGGGACATCATAATCAGGCACAGGTTACAGAGCACCTGCATTATTTTGTACACTTTTCTGGTCATAAGATTGAACTTTTAAAGGTTGCAAACTGATTGGCTCTCAGCATTTCCATGTGCTGCTTTCAGCAGAAAGATTACCTTTCGATGCTGGATTTTTGTGATTATGAATACATGCGAGAAAAATATATTTGTTCGCACTGATATAAAAAAAAAATCCCTGTAAACCTGGGCGACTAGGAACAGGAAATTGTTCAAACGACTTCCTGTTTCACAGGGGTATAAATATGGATATTTATACACACAGGCCAAATTCCCTTAGTCATTTGTAACAATGGGTAAAACCAAGGAATATAGCTGTGATGTGTGGAAAAAGGTTCTTGAGCTTCACAAAATCTGAAGTGGCTATAAAAAAAACAGCACAAGCATTGAAAATGCCCATTTCCACCATCAGGGCATTAATGAAGAAGTTCCAGTCAACTGGAGATGTTATGAATCAACCTGGAATTGGACGCGCGTCTATATCGTCTCAGCGCACTGTGAAGAGGACGGTTCGAGTGGCCAAAAAATCTCCAAGGATCACAGCTGGAGAATTACAGAAGTTAGTTGCGTCTTGGGGTCAGAAAGTCTCCAAAACTACAATCTGAAGTCACCTACATCACCACAAGTTGTTTGGAAGGGTTACAAGAAATAAGCCTCTACTCTCATCCAAAAACAAACTCGAGAGTCTTCAGGTTGCCAGACACTACTGGCAGACACTATTGTTGCACACCTATATTTAACGAAGGTATTTTTTTTTTTATAAACCTGTGTTGTGTTTGTAATTGTTTGATATCCATGAGAACAGAGTATTTTTGTGAATTTTCTTTAAAAAAGATCAAAAGTTTAAACAATAAGACAATTTTACACAGGCTTTTTTAGTCATATTTACCAAGGGTGCCAATATTAGTGGAGGGCACTGTAAGAGAGCAGCATGATGGGGCTGGGATTTGATGTCACTCTTGACATTTCGATCGGTAGGCCAATGCCTTTACCACTGAGCTACCTATTGCCCTAACAGCACAGTCAGAGGTTAAGCTGCAGCGCTCCGAGGAAAAATCCATGGCATGGACATCGTGGCAGTGTAAGATCATGCATGGACGATTAAATCACACAAGCCGTTCACATAGTATAATGTCGTATCGGATGTTGGTGTCAAAGACTTAATAAAAAAAAGAATAAAAATAAAAGCTAGTAAATTACCCGATATCAGTTTTTGCTATCGATGAATTCCCATCAAAACAAATTTGGAAAACTAGGCCTGTCTTCATAATTACGTTATCGACTTATTGTACGATATATAGACACGACCTCGATCATTTTTGCTGACCCCGATATCCCCCTTAAGAATGAATGTCACCAGCTTTTCAGCCAATCACGCTGCTTCTATCCTCTCGACTGCTCTAGATCGGTCAAATTAAAATTCACACATCAAATACGCGCCGAATTTACGATGTGTTGAAGGCACTGGCACCGATCTGAATGAAAACGTACTGTTAAAAAAAAAAAAAAAAAAAAGAAAGAAGAAGGACACGCAAGATGTTAATGCACGAACAGCATTTTTTTTATGGTGCTATTTTAGTCAGAATAAAATCGAATAAAACTAATAAAAATGACATGACGAAACATTGACTAAATTCAAAGGATATTTTCATCAGAAAGACAAAAAAACAATTTTTTGACATTCCAACTCCAACGTCTGAATATTCATGAGAAGTAAAAGTTCATCGCTCTTTGAAAGGGTGCACTTGCATTATTATCCTGTTATATTATCGTTATATCAGTGGCACAAAATGGTCTTGAATTGACAATAATATCGTTTGTCGCGATTTTTTCGGAGACGATATATCGTCCGACAGAAGTCGTGACGGGCCGATGAAAAACCCCTCCACACTCTCTGTCTTATGCTAATGTCAGTCATACTAATTCAATATGTTTACTTGCTGAAGTTGTTGTCATGGCAATGCACTGCACTCATGTAATAATCTATAAACCAGTACCACTCAAGAACGCCACAAAATATCCCCATTTAAAAACAAAAACAAAATTTGACCTTTTCTCGATCAGATCAATGAGCATTCTGAACCAGCCTAAGCATGTGCAAACTGGATTAAAACATTAGCCTCACTTTACCATACATGCTAGCTTTGTTTTGCTCACAGGTCAGCATGTTTGCTTTGCTTCACACGTTAAAAATCCCATTCCCACAGGTCGAAATATGACCAACACGTCCCACGTTCCTGTTACTGAACATCGATATGGGCTATTTGCCAACCACAACATGCTGCCTCGGCAGTTATCATCTGCAGGAACACACACTGGATGCAGACTCGGTTCTATACACACAGAGCAGCGCTGCACACAGTAATAAAACCCAACCACCTGCCGTGACAGACTATTTCATAAGCCACAGGTTATACAGAGCCATCTCTGCCTCAGCATGTTCATCTCTCGTCCCGCTACAGCTCTGATTAATCGTCTTCTCCAGGAGAATCTCTACAAACAGCAGCTAGTTTGAATTCTCACCATGCTCAAGCTGTGTGTGTGTGGAGTAGGTAATTGCTGGTTCTTTCAATTTGGACACTTTCATGTTCCAGAGACCGTCCGAGTGTCGACTTGGCGGAAAACGTGAGAACGGATTTTTAAACACTCCAGATTAAAAAGGCACAGCGCTAACCAGCAAGACAGTGAATTCATTCTACGTTAGATTCGGAATGACTTTGCTTGCAGGACATTTGATACGTTCGTTCAATTCCTGTCTGGTTGCTTTTCAAAAATGTCTATCAACAGCCAACATGCTGTAACATGAATAGATCAATTCCCACGTGTACCCAATACAGATCTGACGCTGCGCCCAAATTCGCCTAATATCCGTCCTAAATAGTATCTGAGATTAGAATTACTGTCTCCCGAATCGATGGTGTACTTTTCGATTTTCGAACTGTGGATCCGTGGACAATTTTTTCAGCTAATACTGCCCACAAATCCTTGTGCGAGGGAGGGAGGGAGGAGTTTTGTGATGGTTTGCTTCCCCCCGAATTCAACCTGCAAACATGGCGGACGAATGTAATTGTAAATTTAGAGAGGTGTAAATTAAATATGGAAAAACAAATCAAGTGAATGATGGATTAAATCATATAGTATAAATGACATAAGGAATAATGAATAAAGCAAAGCAGAAATGCAACAAGAAGTCTGTTTATGGTGACGGCGTGCGTAACTAGGCAACAACGTTCTCTTCCGTTATATGTCCCAATACTTGCATATTCTTTTGCTGCACACTCAAACGCATGTAGTTTTTCTACACAAAAACTGTACGTACTTTTAGCGCATCGTATAAATAGGCGAATTAGGATGCAGCATGAGTCCATCTTTTAAGTTCGGCTCTACTGAAAGTCATCCTTTCAAATTTTTTAATTCCCAGCCACCGTCAGTCTCCAAAAAGAAGACTACTTAGAAATCCACATCAATGACATTTTGGTTTTTTTTGATTATTGAAACAATAGTTTCATAAGAACTCCGGTGATCCGTTTCTGACGTCCTCGTATTACCTCAGCCGACTGTCTGCAAGCTTTTCTTCGCAAAGATGAAGGAAATGTCTTTCTGCTGTTGTGCAAAGTCCTACAAGGACAACCTAAGGATTTGCATTTCCTTAAAAGTTTATGCCCCTTGCTTCAGTGGATAATCTCACCTGGAGATACTGTAGAACTGCTGCTAGAATCAAACATCCTGTTAACACACTTAGTACTACTTGTCTTTACTCTTTTACGATTTATAATCCCACTCTCGGTGGCCACTAAGAGGAGAATTAGGGTTTAGGAAATTGCTCATTAGGGATCTAAACCTATAGTCGAATTTCTACTTTGTGAAAATGTGTATAGTTAAAAAGCACTATACAAATTAGAATCGGTCTGGTTTGTCAGGTGACGTCACGTGTTCATGCCACAAATGAAGTCAACGACTAGGATTGGAAACTAACCAGATCCAAGGCGAAACCGAGCCAACGTTTAAACTGGTTGCAGGTAATAGATTAGTGCATGATTACTTTAAAAAAACAAACAAACAAACAAACAAACAAACAAACAAAAAACAACAACTAGGACACCGTGCAAACCTGATTAACACAGAGGGTCATAGACACACCTCTACACTTGTTCAAATGAGGAAATATGTAATAAGATGTAAATGGTTTTCACAAATATGACATGGCTATCAAGAGCAAACAACCCCATACTGTTTGTACAGCTGTATGATGGCTTGTCACGTGACCTTGCAGAATACCAGTGACATCACAACATACTGTAAGCGTGCATTACAAACAATACGATTCAAAATGTCAAGGTATTTCACTGCGTTCGGTAACACTGGTGAAATCCCTCGGATAAGTGATGAAATCTCTCCTAAACACCCCGCTCCCTTGACTACCAACTACTCCATGTCGCTAATAACATCGACACGCATATCCATTTCGTTACCAAGTGACCTCGTTCTGTGTTTGTGCACGGAACAGCATTTATTCCTCTATCTGCGATTACAACCGAAACGTTATAGTGCAACTTACACCATTACCTGTAGTTGTACGTAGGAAATTTGTTGCTTTCCTTCAAAAGCATCCGATACAGCGATAACACCTGCGTTCTGCTGGGCGCCGCCATTTTCTCTCACTGTCAAATCAGGACCCCAGATACCCTTCTAACAGAGTGCCCGAACTAAATGTTAGAAGTTTTATCTACTCTAATGCATTATCGTGTTTAAAAAAAAAGTAATACCATTTTGAAAATTTGTTATTTATTACATTAGTTTAAAATTAAAATGTATTCTTAGATTACTAAAATCTTAACCGAGAAAACGCTCTTGATATAGTTCAGGCGAATGACTGGACCTCTCAAAAACACACAACTCGACCCTGTAAGAGGTGAGTGTCTAAAATTCATGACAACTGCATACAGAGGGGTTTAAAGTATTTATTTATTTATTTGTTTTAAATAAAACTTTGACGTTAACAAGAAGCTGGTTTCGCAGTGCTGTGGCATTACCTTTTGCTTTATTGTTGGGCAAAAGCGTGTATGTTTCCGGTGCACTCTTATATGGTCCGCACATGTTCTTGTGCTATGGATCTCCATTGATTACTATCTTGGTTAGACATACATAGTGCACTACAGCAAGTGTATAAGGCACCCTATGTAGTGAACCTGTATATAGAGTGCAGATCCATTAAGTATTATTTAGCAACTTTCAGTTAATAAAGCTGTTGAAATTGTGTGGTATGAGTGTATCAGGAACAGCAGTGTTGCTGAAATTTTAAAACATTACTTTATCTTACTGACATTTTTAAATTATTAGACACAGACTGTTTTCCCCCCTCCCTTTATATACCTTCATATATGTTTACTGTGTTTCACACAAGGTTAAATGTGTTTTTATTTTTATTTGTAAATTTAAAAAAAAGTGTAAAGTCTTTCTTTCTTTTTAATTGAAGTATAAAAGTAAAAGTGCAAGAAATGTCTGTCTGTAATCACACACTGATTTTAGTTACTGATGGTAAATTATTGCCTCTTTCACGAAGAAACCGAGGGACATGGGGAAACATTCGCTAAGGCTAAAACAGCAGTTTAAATCCTAATCTCTCAGTTGTTAGCTAGCATGAAAATAACTCCATACAACCATACAAACTAGTTCATTGATGTGCCTTGTTTGTTTTTAAGGACTTTATTTCAACGTTCTGTGAAACAACACAGTTTTACACAGATTATGCCTCATTTCCATTAAGGTTAGTTAGCTAGATATCAAACCCTTGCCTTAACCCACGTAAAATACCTCATAAAATAAAAATACACATAATTGGAGAGTTTTTAACCTGTATGTTAGACCTGTTGTCTATTTACACGTGCTGTACAGCTACACAATTTACCAGCATTTTTCCCCGGAAAATTTCATGCGACATTCAAATTTCAGTTTACGTCAATAAGCAGAATTTGGTTAACTTAAAAGTTAACTTGTGCAGGAAGTGGCAGTGCTAATGCCGACCCTCTTACCAATCAGGCATATGCTTAAGTTCTTTTTGTTCATTAGCCCAGTATTCCAACCTGAAGGCAGATTAAAGACCCTTACCCTATTATAAAGAACCTTACTTTAGCCAAATATGAAGGAGGCATCACATGTATCCTTGATGAAATCCATCCTTCAATTCTAGTTACCAACAAATGTTCCATGAAAGCTTGAAGAACATCACATACAGAGCTCCTTTTGAGACTGGTGTGACTGGGGAGAACATCCATCTATCCAGCCATCCAATTTCTGTACCGCTTATCCTACATCCCAGGGAACTCGCGGCACAAGGCGGACGGGGTGCAAACCCATCGCACGGCACAATCGCACTACGGACAGTTTGGAAACGCCAATCAGCCTACAACACATGTCTTTGAACTGGGGGAGGAAACCGGAGTACCCAAAGGAAACCCCTGAAGCATTGGGAGTACATACAAATTCCATGCACACAGCGCAGAGGCAGGATTCGAAACCCCAAATCTGGAGGTGCGAGGCAAACGTGCTAACCAATACGCCACTGTGCCCTAGGTTTTTTTTTAAAACATTTTAAAAGTACTTTTTATTTATCCCGGTCAGGGCCATTGTGGATCTGGAGACTATCCCGGGAACACTGGGTGTGAGATGGGAATGTATAATGGATGGCATGCTAGTCTATAGTAGACCACCACACACTCCACACACATTTACACCTAGAGGCAGTATAGTGTATCCAATTCAGTGTTTTTGGGAGGTGTGAGGAAACCGGAGATCCTGGTGGAAACCCATACAGAAAACCGTGAAAACACAGGAAAGGCAGGATTGAATCGCCAACCCTGGAGCTGTCATGAAGCGACATGCTGACCCTATTGTAGTCATTTTGTATAAGAATCCTGTAGAAGAGGTTTCAAATCCCAGGCTGAGTTCAAGACCCTTAACCCTCTGCTCAGTTGGATCTTGTCCCAGCTGTAAGTCACTTGACTTACAAAGCGACTTAAAATTGTCCATAAATGAGCAAATGTAAAAATAAATAAATAAAGTTACCCATGAAAAAAGGTTAGGTGACTCTTGAGAAATGAAAGTTTAATACTGAAACATGCCAATTAGCTTCACCAGATGTCTCACTGGATGTCCCGTGCCCATTTTAGAATAATTTAGAATTAGCACACACACTAATTCACCCTGCATCAATCCACCTTGTGATTTTTTTTTTCTTTTCTTTTCTTTTCTTTCCCACTACACTTTTTCCAGACGAGGCCAAGCCCCATCAGCTTTATGAAAAACACACTTCTGCTTTTCGCTCTCTGTCCCGTGAGCAATGTGTCTCTTTCCCAATGCTGCTCAATGAATGGATTGTGCTTTGACCTGTGGAGATCGATGTCATGTTCACGATACATGATTGTGATGAGATGTGCTCAGTGCGTTGGAGGGTGAAGAGATTTAAAGGCTGCACTCTCTTCGGCTCTCGCTGGAGAAAGGTCACAGACGCGTCCTGTTTGCAGATGTGCTGCCTTTGACTGGAAAGGTCAGGAGCAGCGGTGGGTCAGAGCAGCGAGCTGTGAAAGAGGTCAATAGATTCAATTGATTGCTCATTTAGAGGCCCAATTAGCAGGAGAGACGATGACCTGAGTTAAGGTGTCAGAGACGAGGAAAAAGCACACTTGATAAATGATGATTGATAATGGTCGGTGGAAGTCGTTTGTTTGTTTGTTTGTTTGTTTCCAGACACATGGTTGTTCTGCCATTTCAGATTTAGTTTATCGAGAGAAGAAGAATAAAAGCGATAACGACTTCACGTGTGCATCAGCCAGTCTGTACAGGATTTCACAGAGTGTTTTTTTTTTTTGTGATTGTTGCAGCCAAAAATGCTCGATTTTGCTGTGGCATTTTTCAAAATTTGCGATGCAAATTGCTGAGATTTGTTTTTTTTTTTTTTTGTGCTTTCATTTTTTTTGTGGAAAACTACTTGAATTGGTGAAATTGCAATTGCACGAAGTTGTTTTGCACGCTCTTTCGCAGTGATGTTTGGTAATTGAGACTTTTTAGCTGAACTCATGTTTGACTCGCGTCAATCAAAGAGGGCTTTGGTTGAATGTGCGTTGTGATGAAATCGCATGATGCATCTTGGCCCAAATCTGTGGAAAATCTGTGGTCATTTTGAAAAATTGCAATCTCCTCCAAATATTGCTGAGTTTGCTTGATTTTGCGTTAATTTCTGCGATTTTAAATTCCTGAAGGGACTGATCAACACGATATAAAGCTAGGCAGAACGGTCTACGATTTAGCAGTCTGATATCCCTTTTTTTCCCTGCTAAAAAGGTGACAAAGTTTGACTGGGTGGAGAAAAACATAATTTTTGTATAGTTTAATGGTAATCAGGTTCTGCAGGGAAATGCATCCTCTGCTCATGTTCTGTTTTTTATAAGTGGCGTTGTATTGTTAATTATAAGCAATATGTTCTGTTTAAAACAACTTCTTGTCTGGTTTAAACATTATTTGGCAGAGCATCACAACTTTTTTCGATTAAACAGATTCAGAGCCTAAAAAGTATATGGCATTCCACAAGGTTCGGTATTCTGCTTTTATATTAAACATGTAAAGCATTGAAACTACATTTGCTGACGATGCACAGTTATAATTATTACTTTGATTAGCATCGGCATCACGGCTACCTAAAATGGAAGGCTAAAAGAAATGTGTAAAAGTTGATCGAAATGGATAAATAGAAACGTCCTTCTTTTTAAATTATTAAAGGATCCTTCCTAAAATATAAATCATAATGATATAGCTATACTAAGTCAGCCAGCAGTAAGGTTGCTGATTGTATCCTAGAGCTTGTCAGGTATTCTCTTCTCTAAAAACAAACGCTGCATATGAAATAAAAGGCAAAGGTGACAAATTATTGTTTGTTTGTTTTTGTTGTTGTTTTTTTCAAATAAATCAGTCCCTTCAGGATTTAGCAAAATTGCAATCACAGAAAGCAAGCAAACTCTGCAATATTTGGCGGAACTGTTGGAGGAACAATTGTTCAAAATCACCGTAGAGTTTCTGCAGATTTGGGCCAAGACAAAAAAATGTTTGTTACCGAGAATCAACAAAACGCGACTACATCCATCCTTGCATTTCCAATGGCAGAAAACAGCTTTGCTGGCTGTTACAAAGCGCTGACACTGGTGACTCCTTCCATAAATCTCTCCTTACAGATGTCTGGACCATATGAACAATAGTTTAACATTATATAAACGGTAGTTCTTTGTTAAATAACACACTTTTTTTTAATCCATTAGATTACATGGTGTGTTTGTCATACAAGTCCATGTGAATTTACTGAACATTATTATTAGTACATTAATATAAACCTGTAGTATTGGCAGATCTGCTATTATACAGTCCCTACAGGATTTCCTGATTACAGAAATGAGTGTAAAATCAAGGAAACTCCACAATATTCTGAGGATCTGGCAATTTGTCAAAATTACCGCAGATTTTCTGCGGGATTTGGCCAAGACGTGTCATGTGACATCATCACAATGAGCATTCAGCTCTCTTCAATTCAACATGCGTAAAGCCAAAAGGTCTCATTGCCAACAAACATCACTCTGAAAGACCGTGCAAAACAATTTTGTGCAATTTCAGTTTCACCAATTCAAGTAGTTTTCCACAAAAAACTCAAGCATTTTTGGCCACATCAATCACAAAAAACCCTCTGAAATCCTGTACGGACTGGTAAATGATGGCCAAATTAACTAATTTTTTTTTACAAATGACTTTTTTTTTTTTTAATGACTGCACTTGGCTGGTGTTTTGAATCTCATGACTGCATCGCCTTATTGCAGAACTATAAGGAAGTATTGTATTTTGTTTGTAGAAGTAACACCAACTTGACTTATAAACTCATCCGTGTTATTTTTAACAAATGCAACACTCTTCAAACACTTCTTATTGCATATCGTCTTAGTATCATTCTCACACACTGCATTCAACTCTGATGGCTTTATCCTGTATTTTGAACGTTTTTGACAAAAGGCTTTTGCGTTACCACAACATTCTTGTACAGCTGTTAATATCCAATGCCATTTAATGCAATCTATCTACCTCAGTTTGGAAGAAATTATGTTTTGGACGAAGTGATTGATTTTGCATGTGGCTTATGACGGATATGAATTATTATGGCAGTGAGTGGAGGGAGAGCTGAACCATGTCTCCTGAATATAGCGTCAGTGTTGTCTCAGTTTGTTGTGTGTGTGTGTGTGTGTGTGTGTGGAAGAGGGGAGAGGATGAGCAGTTAAGCATGAAAGCCACGTATTGATTTCCAATGTCATCCTTGCTCCGAGGATATGGGTGCGATTTGTCTCACAGTTAGTGAGGCATTAGGTTCAAAATAAAGTGCTGCCATTAAGTGACACAGATGACACTCAGAATTGGAGTGAGAAGACCATTTCTATAAAAATGGAGAAAGTATGTTCTGAGGATTTGATTTTGAGGCTCTGTTTAAAGCCATAATAATACCATTAGGCTATTAGGTTATTCTTTATTTTTATATTATATTGAGTTAAATAACCACATGACCTTCCCCTCGTCCCACCAAAGATTCTAATCCATATTGACATGACTGCATCACATAATTGCTGTAGATTTTTCAGCTACACATTGCTGTTTTGAGTCTCCTGTTCTACCACATCCCAAAAGGTGCACTGTTTGATTCAGATCTGGTGCCTGGCAGGCCAGTGAAGTACACTGAACTCATTGTGATGTTCATGGGACCACTTAGGCTGGAAGTTAGAGAGGTAAATTGTGGCCATAAAGGGATGCATGTGGTCGGCAGCAATACTCAGATCGACTTTGGTATTCAAACAATGCTCGACTGGTATTAAAGGGTCAAATGTGTGCCAAGAAAACATTCCCCACACTGTTACACCACCACCACCAGCCTGAATTGTCGACACAAGGTAGGTTGGGTTTAGGGATTCATGCTGGACACCAAATTCTGACCCTCACATCTGCATGTTGCAGAAGAAATTGAGATTCATCAGGCCGGCAACGTTTTTCAAATCTTCAGCTGTCTGGTTCGTTGAGCCTGTGCCCACTGTAGCCTCGGTTTCCTGGTCTTCTGCTGTTGTAGCCCGTCCACCTCAAGGTTCAGAGTTTTATCCCGAATGAGATGCTTTTCTGCTCACCACGGTTGTAAAGAGTGGTTGTTTGAGTTACTGTAGACTTCCTGTCAGCTCAAACCAGTCTGTCTGTTCTCCTCTGATCTCTCTCATCAACAAGGCATTTTTGCTGCAGAACTGACACTTACTAGATGTTTTTTTTATTGAATACTTTTCACCATTCTGGTTGTATGTTGTAAGACTAATGCCAATGTTATTAATGTTGCATTTTTTTTTTTTTTTTTTTTTTTTGGTTAAACCAGTAAATTCAGATTAGAAAATCTAAATGAGAAATATAAGTAAATCGAGATTTTTGTGATTTTTTTAATTTTTTTTTTTTTTATTGGACTTTATTGGCACTCTAGCCTACAACATATTTTTGTTGCTGTCTAATATCAACTGTAAGACAAACCTAGGCTTACAGCAACTGTGTCATACACTAAGTGCTTCACCAGATATGTGCAGTTGCTTTTAATAAAGCGCTCATTTAGTGTCGTATTAGAATCTGAGAATGGACTATGAAGAAGTACAAAGATTTAGATATTTGATAGCACAATTTTTTAGTTAATCATTATTTAATTACCAGGAGTAATAAAATTCAAAAAGAGGGGGGGGGGAAATACTTTCTTAGGATACCCCCACATTATATAGTTATACAAATACTTACTGTAGCCTCTGTTGCTTTGTGTGAATTTTTGGCCGCTCTACCCAGTCTGTCAATAGAAAAAGACCACCCCAGGATGACCGATATGTTGGTGGTGGACGAGTGACACTGACATGGTAATGTGTGTAGTAGAGGTTGACCAATTGATCGCTTTAATCAGCACTGATAACTGATTGCTGGAGCTATCGGTTATTGACAAAAATGCACATTTGAGAACGGTCCACTGTTGTTACACGAGAGCGGCCTCTAGAGGTGAAATAAAAACTATCACTGGCAAATTTTTGTTGGGTTATTTGAAGTGTTTTTGGATTCATTTTGGATGTCTCTATTTTTATTTGTTTTTGGGGTGTTACTTTTTGGTTCAGTTTAGATGTATATCTTTTATTTACTTTAATATTTATTAATAGTTCATATAAATATCTCATTTTTAAAAAGTGCAGTAAATTTTCATGGTACAGTCAGTAATGTTTATTTTTGTAATAAAGTTCAGAAATATTTTACTTTGGGCATTTTGTTTTCATTTAGTATCAATTTTAAAAACTATCGCTTGATTAATCGGTTATTGGCAGGTACTGCCCAACTTGGTTATCAGTATCGTTAAAATCCACTATCGGTCAACCTCTATTGTATAACTATAGTTCACAGGTTATTAGTGGATTACTGGTCCGTGATTGGGGTGTATATCACCACAGTGTGTGTGGTGTCCTGAGTCACTCACGCCACTCCTGAGTGCCATATTGTCAGCTGGCCGGCCAAGTTCCCTGAGATTGGCATGTACAATTAAATGTGTAGTTCATTAGTCACAACCGGTAGCTGGAACTCAGGACCAGTGCTGGACCCTGGAACTGTGAGGCATCACCACCACCTGTTGCCCCAGACTGCTGCCTTGTTGTTGTCCAAAACCAGACTCAATGTGGATGAGATGTCCAACTTGATAGTAGCTACACTGGTATAGTGGAGTGTGTTTCTCATAAGTACCATGAAATAGGATGGAGAGAAAGGTCAGTGGTTTGTTTGCCGTCATTCTTTTCTTAAGTTTCTTCAGTTTCTTGGTGTTTTCCATTGGCAGCTGAACTTTCTAAAGTTTTAGACAGTAGAGATTTCTGTCCCTGAATTTGTGTTATGCTTCATCAGTCATGGGTACCTTCATAATTCTGCAGCTTTAAACTCTCTCACGGATGCACATCTCCATGTCTTCCTACGTTCTCTTGTCTCCTGTGAAAGGTGAATTACCAGTCATTCTGCTGAATGTGGTATGAATGAATCATTGTTCTGTCTTTCATTGCAGAAGGCCGGAAGGATTTGAGTCAGGTTCGGGCAGTCAGCCACATCCACAGTGCAAACTCATATTTGCTTCCTCTCTTCAAGATTATAATATGTTTAATTTATATAGCGCCTTTCCAGAGCTCAAGGACGCTTTACAGTAGCAATACAATGAAACATAAACAATGAACAATCATGGACAAACACAAAATGTGAAAAATAATGAACAATCAAATACAGAAAGTGAAAAAGATAGTACAGTCACAGAGAAGGATGCATAGCAACAGATTAGGACATATACGTTTTAAGTTGGGATTTGAAACCGGGGATGGATGTGATGCTGCGAAGAGTCAGAGGGAGTGAATTCCAGATTTTGGATGCTACTACACTGAAAGACCTACCACCCATAGACGAGATCTTGGGATAGAGAGGAGTCCAAGCCCAGAAGACCTGAGAGGGTGGGGCGGGTTGTAGGGGAGAATTAGTTCACTATGATAGCTGGATGCCAAACTGTGAAATGATTTATGATTATATTGCAACCTAGCAATAGCATTAGCACATAAACCAACGAGGAGAGCATTGCAATAATCAAGACGTGAGGATATAAATGCATGCACCAGTATTTCAGCGTCGATGAGGGTAATGAAGGGACGGAGGCAAGCAATGTGACGAAGGTGAAAGAATCCAATGTTAGAAACAGACTTTATATGAGCTTCAAAGGTGAGGGAAGGATCAAAGATGATGCCTAATTTTTTTTTTTACAATACTATAGATGGTTTAATGAGAGTGCTATCAATGTCACATAAGAGGATATTTTTAGTAAGTGTTGGTGTTCCAATAATAATGATCTCAGTTTTGTCCATGTTCAATTTTAAAAAATTGGAGTTAAGCCATGCTTTTACTTCATTTACACATGCCAATAGTGGACCGGTCTGGAGAGTGGGAGCAGATCTACACACTGTATAGATTTGAGTGTCATCAGCATAACGGTGGCAACTGAAACCATGGTGGCGGATTAGTTGACCCAAAGGCAGTGTGTACATGTATGTATGTATGTATGTATAATATAATATAATGAGTAGTAGAGGTCCAAGAACTGATCCCTGAGGGACACCTAATTTCAAAGATACATAAGGCGACTTATAATCCTGCATAGAAATGTAAAACTGTCTATCCATGAGACGAGAAATAAGCCAGGAAAGAGCAGCACCCGTCACACCAATATCCGAGAGGCGGGAGAGAAGTAAGCCATGACGGACAGTATCAAAAGTGGAACTAAGATCAAGTAGAAGAATAGAAAGAGAACTGGAATCGCTAGAAAGTAATAGGTCATTGACAACCCTTACGAGGGCAGTTTCAGTACTATGAAGAGGAGGAAAGATAGACTGAAAGGTCTCAAAGAGATTATTTTGAGCAAGGAAAGATTGGAGCTGGGAGGCAACAGTGCTTTCCGGTATTTTGGAAATGACCGATAAGTTAGAGATCGGGTGAAAAGTAGAAAGAACAGTAGGGTCCAGGTTAGGTTTTTTTAAGAACTGAAGTCACTGCCACAGTTTCAAGTAGTAGAGGGAGAGCAGCAGAAGCTAAAGTTCTGTTTATGAAGTGAGAAATAGCTGCAGAAAGGACAGGATGACAGTGTTTGAGGAGAAATGTAGGAGCAGGATCAAGGTGGCAAGATGAAGAACTGGATTTCAGTATTAAGTCACTGACAGAAGAGGGGTTCGTAGGAGTAAAGCTAGACAACTGTTGACAAGAGGGGTCAGGCAGAAAACTAGAATCTGAGCCTATAAAGCTCTGGCAGACATTATTAAACTTTTCCTGGTGATAATTCAGGAAAGAGCAACAGAAGTCTTCAGATGCGTGAACATCATGAGCTGGTGGTTGGGTGAGCTTATTTATTGTGTCAAACAAAGCACTAGGCCTATTGCTTGCTTTATTGATCATTATGGAAACATAGTTAGAGCGTGCAGAGTTCAGAGCAGTTTTGTATGTGTTCAGGTGATCAATGAGAGCTAGATGGTAAACCGTAAGACCAGTTTTCCTATAAAGCCACTCCAGCCGTCTACCAAGGACTTTTAAGGCCCGGAGCTCAGGTGTATACCAGATGGAAATGTGGAAAGAGGGGACAGGTCTGGTATTAATAGAAGTGTGCTTATGCAAAATATCAGAAATTACAGAGTGGTTCTTTGAGAGTATCACTGAAGGACAGGAGATATCAAAAACATCAGAAATTGTAGAGGAAGCAATGGAAGCACAGAGTAATGTGGCCTCAACAGATTTAAGGTCCCGATCGGATATCATCGTGTTACTTCATTTCTTTTGAGCAGGTAGACTGAGACTAAATTCAATGAGCTTATGATCAGAGATGGCGGTGTCAAAAGAGGAGATGGAAGCAATATCAAACCCAGGTGTACAGATTAAATCAAGAGTATTGAGCATGGGTTTGAGTAGAAAAAGTCACTTGCTGAGTCAAATTGAAACAGACAAAAACAGACAATAGTTGAGATGAGTTAGAGTACACTGTATCCACATGAATATTAAAGTCACCAAGCAAGAGGACACATGATGACGAAGCGCAGGCAAGAGTTAGCAGTTCACTGAGGTCGGGGGAAAAAAAGTCAGGTTGAACCTTAGGAGGACGATCGTAGAATAATTGTGAGAGGACAACAAAAATTAGCCTTCAGTACCATATATTCGAATGTATTAGTATTGTGAAAATCAAGTTGGGCGAGACGCAAATCATTTTGACAGATGACAGCAAGGCTACCCCCCTTGCCATGTAGCCGCCGTCTGGACAGGTGTTTATATCCATCGGGTGTAAGTAGATTCGGCTGCAAGTAATCACTGGTTTCGACGAGTAGTAACATATCGAGGTTTTTGTCTGTGATTATTTCGTTGAGTTATGAGGCTTTATCAGAGGTGGAGCGGGAGTTCAATCGAGCAAAATGACGATGTGAAGCATCGGGGTTGATTTTGGATTATTATGGAGCTGTACATCGCAGTTGAGATATCAACCATCGGCGCAACCTACAGTCAGTAGATGGTAACTTGGACTTAGGCTGGGCCCTGCTGTTAGACCAGATGCGTGGGATAGTACCAGGTATTGAGCAGTGAGTCTTCAGGGATACTCGGGATGAGCGGTGTGTATATCGCGGACGACCAGTAATTCCAAGAGTCTAATGGTACTCCTATGTCGCAGAATTAAGACGCGGACGGCACTTTAAAGCCATGAAGTTGAGTATCCGATCTCTATTTCAGATTTATCACCAAAAATTATGCAGAATATGAGCAGAAGGGGGTCAACTGCCCAAGGCATATTTACGCTGACAGATATGATGTGGACCACCAGCGACACCACGTTAGCCAGGCCCTGACTATCGCATCACCAACATACAGCTCACTAAGAGGATTGTAACCCATCCAAACAGTAAGCAGTAAACAATCAGCACAACTGAAACAGAGAGCGTTAACTCCCTCACCAGCCGAGCCAGGAGTGGAGGACGGAACGTGGGAGAGAACTCGCAGCAGGCCGACAGCCAAACAGGCATCAAGTAGCGAGAAACAACACAAAAGTATCCAAAAGAGTCCAAAACTGAAAACGTTGACAGTGAGGGAACCAAAAGTGAAATAATCCACACTGGGCACATGCAAAACAGACAAAACAAGCAAAAGTCTGGGTGCAAAGCAGCAGCCAGAGGTGCACAGCGTTCTCGCACCGGAAGTGATGATCTCGGCACTAGTAGTTTCTTCTACAGGACGAGGGTGTCACGGATGTCTCTACCCATTCTACACCAGTATGCCTCCGTGTCATGATTTCTTTTGTTGAACATTGTATTGATTTTGTTTCTCTTCTCCATGGTACTAATATTGTTCTTGATTCACTCAGAGGAAAATCTAGTGTTTAGGGTAGAAGTGGCTAAAAATTGCTCCATGATGATCCAGACCTCTCTGAATGCACACAGGGGAAATAAGGAAGGACTGGTAGATTGGCGAGATGTGTCAATCTCTCAGCCATTAGTGTCAGCTTTTCACACAGCTGTGTGGCCTATTTGTGCCTTGACAAGCCCAGATTTTTTGCACAACGGTGTCAGCAGGAGCAGAAACACTCCCCATGTAGCACTGGGGGAGTGCAGTGGTGTTATTAGTGCAAACCTGGGTTTCTTATCTCAAATTAAACCAGTCCATCTTCACTGTCTGCCCCGTGGCTGTGTATCAGTCTGCCGAAAAGCCCCATGTCCTTTAAGTCGTCAGTGAATGCTACAGTACGTGCAGTGCAACCGTCAAGGATTAAAGAGATTTGTGGCCATCTTTTTTTGTTCCGAATGCTTTTTAGCTTTACTCGGAGGCCACTGTAAGAGAATGTCTTAATGCTTTGTTCTTCTAATGACCGGGAAGGAGAGCCCACTGATTCAGCAAACAAATGAACAAGTGAGAAAAGTTAATAAGAAGCGGTAATAAGAATAGCTGACGAAACCATGTGCGACATGTCCAATTAAGACCAGAGGGTACTGGCTGCTCTCGACTGAGACTATGTCCTGTAGATGAAGCAATAATGAACTGAAAATACTAATGAAAAGAAGATAAAGCTTCCCACTCTGCCAAATAAACTAGTAAATCGGAAAGCTGAAAATCTCCTCAGGCCGAGCATATTTTAAGCCTGTCATTTAACCAGACTAAAGTACTGAAGGAAGACAGTGTTCCTGCTGCCAGTGCTTGCTAAAGATTATATGCTTACCACTTACGACAGATCTATGCTTGCTTTTTTTCCCCACTACTTTTTCATCGAGGGGGTTTGATCCTCGTCCAGTAACATTAACATATCATTTGCTTTGTTACTCTCTACAGTGGAAATTTAGCCTCGCTCCCAAGTGGCCAATTGTGTATCCCAGAGCCTTGATAACCATGTTTTGTTTTTTTGTTAGGTGTAACACGGTAGAAGTAAATGCATTAGCCAGCATTTTCTCGGTAATGACATTGTATTGGAGTTGCACCATTTGTTTGGCTGTCTCCGAGACAAATTGGCCAGCGCACTAATTGTTAGAAATTGCTGAAGGTGTCCTGCAGTTGGAAAGGATCAAATATCTCCGAGCTTCACAGTTGGAAGTTAACCTGGACTTTTCTCAACCTAGAATAATTGCTTTTATAATGATTCATGTAATGCAATTAGTGTAAAACCTACTTTTACAAGCTAATTTTCTTTAAGGTCTCTTCCTTTAATATTTTGCTTTGGCCATATACACTCTATGGTCAAAAAATTTGATGACACCTGATGTTCACACATATTTGTGCATTTTTTTTTAACCATTCCCATTCCCGATTTAGTTACCCCTTTGCTGTTATAATAACCTCCACTCTTCTGGGAAGGCTTTCCACTGGATTTTAGAGAGCATTAGTGAGACTAGGTATTGATGTTGTGTGAGGAGGTCTGGGGTGCAGTTGGTGTTCCAGTTCATCCTAAAGGTGTTCAGTGTCGTTGAGATCAGGGCTCTGTGCAGGACACGCGAATTCTTCCATATCAACCTTGGTAAACAATGTCTTCATGAACCACGGTTTGTGCACAGGTGCATTGTCATGATGGAACAGGTTTGGGTCCCTTAGTTCCAGTGAAGGGAAATTGTAATGCTACAGCGTACAAAGACATTCTATAGAACTGTGTGCTTCAAACTTTGTGTGAAAGAACCACATATGAGTCTGATGGGCAGGTGTCCACATACTGTACTTTTGCCCATTATAGTGTCATTTCTCTGCTTGAACATATTGTCTGGTGTGCTGTTGATTTCTCTTTCAGTTTTCCTTTCTATTCTTTCTTAACCAGGTAGGAATGTCCTGATTTGCTATTATACTGATGTATTTTTTGCAATCAGCAAAACTAGTCGTAAAGCATGCCGCCGGCAGACCTGTGATGTTTCACATAACTTCACATTTGCATTCAGTATCGTATCAGTATGGTATATATTGGATCTGTGCATTCCTAGTATCCGACTATATCTGTCTACCCTTCCTTCTTTTCCTTCACCACCCTCATTGGGAACCATATGATTGAAGTTCCAGGCATAATATTACACACCATGATGCCGTTTGTCCATGGCTGTTTGCTAATACATTGTTAGCGCTAGCGCTGTAGTATATGGCGAGCGCTCAACTCTAGGCCCGTAACACTGCAGGACTCTTCCATCTGCTCGCTTAAAGCTCTTCCTGGCCCTGCTGGTCTTCTGTATTAGGCAGTACCTGGCAATATACGCCAGCACAGCCGCCATGCAGCCTCCTCACTGAAGAAACGTGGGAAATTCCCCCCTTGCCAACTCTCGATTCACTTCCTGTTATGGAGGTGGGTGTAGGAGCAGAAGAGTGATATGAGTTGGGTGTGGTTTTTCTGTGCAGAAATGGACTAAATGTCCTCTTATGTAAGGAATAAAATTCTTGGGGGTATGCTGTTATAGGAAATTAATCAATGACTGGGTGGTTTGATGCACTCGAGTTACTGTTACTATCCTGAAGTTGCGTATATTCCTGTAACAGCATGCCCCCAAGTGTTCTGTTCCTTTTACAATGATTACACATTTTTCTTTGTTTAAATTCAACACATCACATACTGTACATCTTATCCATTTATAGTTACCTTTAATGATGTTACTTATGTTATAACAGCTATAGACGTTCTCACCATCCTCTCCGCCATGCACAGGTAGTTACTATAGCTACACTGATCAGCCATAACGTTAATACCACTGGTAGTTGAAGTGAATAACCTTGATTATCTCATTACAATGGCACCTCTCAAATTCCCCACATCTCAATCCAATTGAGCATCTGTGGGATGTGCTGGACAAACAAGTCCGATCCATGGAGGCCGCACCTCACAACTTACTTAAAGGATCTGCTGCTTGTCTTGGTGCCAGATACCACAGCACACCTTCAGAGGTCTTGTGGAGTCCCATGCCTTGATGGTTCAGAGCTGTTTTGGCAACACAAGTGGGACGTACACAATATTAGGCAGGTGGTTTTAATGCTGATCAGTGTATAAACATGGAAGAATTCCATCCATTAGCGCCGCACTAAATAACAACTGTGTTATATAAGCCAAGGCTTAACCTTAATGTATACAGTTGCAATCAAAATTATTCAACCCCCATTACAAATCAGGACCTGCTGCAAACGAGATGCATGGCTTCTGGCAGCGTTCCTGAGTACTCTTACCCATTCCTCATGAGCAATAGCCTCCAGTTCAGTAATATTCTTGGGTTTGCCTGCTGAAACCGTCTTCTTCAAATCCCACCAGAGATTTTCTATGGGGTTCAAGTCAGGTGACTGTGACGGCCCTGTAGAATCTTCCAGGACTTCTTCTGTAACCAAGCCTTGGTGGAATTTGAGGTGTGTTTGGGATCATTGTCCTGTTGGAAGCTCCAATGATGCCCAAGCTTCAGCTTTCTCACAGACGGCATGACGTTTTCTCCTAGGATTTCCTGATACTTCACTGAATCCATCTCGTCTTCCACACGCTGCAGGTTTCCAGTGCCAGAGGATGCAAAGCAGCCTGAGAGCATCACCAAGCCACCACCATGCTTGATTAGTTGCATCAGGTGTGCTTGAGACAACACCTGTTTTGAATATTTGTGCTGTTGTGAGGGATTCTATTCAGGGTATTGAATAATTTTGAAGCTGGAGAAATCATAATAAGTTTCATTTTCAGTTGAATTTGCGGAAACCACTTGAAGCATTCGTTGTCTTGAACTATTCCAATTGCTTTTGTTTGATTTGTTCATCGCAAACAGCTGAAAGTCTGTACATTTTGACAATAAACCTGACTTGCAATGGGGGTTGAATCATTTTGATTGCAACTGTAGGTGTGTGTGATTTATTTGAGATAAAGCACAGTGGCACCCGTGTGTTGTTTTACTGAGAGACAGATGAGTCTTCTGTGTATCAGCCTTCTTTCCCATTCTTGTAATTGCCTTTTCGTTTGGACTAATTAACTGGACTGGTGTGTTAATCTGGTTTGTCAGTTGTCATCAGTGTTTCGGTCTGATTGTTGTACTGTACTACGGTTCATTAAGACCAGTCACAAACAATCTTTCTTTTCAAGGTTGTATTACATTGTATAGACAGATTGTCATTAAACTCTGCCGGCTGTAGGTAATTGGACAGCGAAACATTTTTGTTAGTTTGGCTCTTGTACACCAGCGCATTAGAAATGAACTAATGATGAAGCCACGCGCTGTCAGAGTGTAGATTTGTATCTATATCAGGTTGACAGTTTTAACTGCATATGCAAGCTGATCTGTACAAACATGCCTGTATGGAAGGTTATTAATTAGCAGGAATATGTGTTAATGAGCAGTGCCTGGTACATTTATTGGATGCTTTAAATGTGAATACATTCATGTGGGAAAAATATATACAACATACCAATCATTTCAATATCCTCTGCTTCCCCCAAGTCCTGAGTGTTTTATTAAAAGAATAAGTTCTAGGGCTCTTTAACGAAAAAATAAAGTTTATCTGCAGATCCACATGGGGATTTAAGCACAGTCTGTAAGCTAAATCTGTTGACAGATACTTTTTGCTTTTATTACAGCTGTGAGTTATGGTTTGTAGTGAATCCCTCAACTATGCAATATTCTTTGTAAAGTTCTAGGCTTGAGGAAGGATAATGGTATAGTAAGAAATTTTTAAACGACGACTCTGAACTGTAGGTTCCGAGAAGGGCTTTGTGTCTTGTTTATTATTAAAAAGCAGATTCATAAAGGTGTGACAGCTTTTGAATTAAATTAAAATGTTTTTAAGAATTGGTATGGCCAGCCAGGGTAAATCTCTGCATTATGATAAATGAAGGCACTTTTTCAGACTCAGAGCCTTGACACAGGTGGGATACATCATAACAAATGGCCTGTAGGGTGTGTGCTTGTGTGTATGAGTGAATGAAAGTCCTGCATTTAGGCACTCGTTGCCTTACACACGACCATGTTGTTGGCTGATTTTATTGGACACTAACTGGCCATGTTTTGTATAATTTATATTGTATTATGACATTTGATAGATCTCACAAAGCCGGCAGTTGCGTTCTTGCCTTGACTGAAAACAGCATTCCATCTGTTAGCTAATGAGCTGTTGACTTATGATGAAATCAAACAGCGTTTGTGATTAATATATTATGAACTCACTACATCATTACTTTTACTGTCTGTGCTACTGTGACTGGTCAGAAGGTGCTGATTCATTTTCTGTAACAATGCGTCTTTGACGATAGTGACAATCTGGCTGCAAGACAAATCACAGGTTTATACTAACATGCTTGTTCTGATACATTATCGTTTCTGTAGTAACGACTTACTTACTTAGGGACCTGTATGGCAGATGCACCACATAATCTAGGACTAATTACTACATGCTAATGCTAGTTACTAGCAATTTGTAACCAGCTTCCAGTAATGGCATAACATGTACATGAGACATGATATATCTTTCAGGCCACGCCCCCTTCTGTTGTCCCTAATCAGCAATAGTTAGGATGCATGATTAGAGATTGCACACCGATCTCACAAGCCTACTGCATGGTCTGGCGTTTCTTCCGATCCCCACGTGCAACTTTTTGATTTAGTCAATTCCTGTTTACTGAAGCAAAAGTGGATGAAAAATGTATCATTTATATACGCCTTACTAAATATTTACCAAGTGACTCAAAAGCAGCCAGTAACCTTGAGTCATTTCTGCTTCCAGTGAAATGACAAGAAATGTAACTGAAGTACATAACTTAATGTATTTATGCCTCTTTAATGAATTGTTTGATTAAATGAGTAATTGATTACTTATGAGCTATTGATTAAAAAAGCAGTAATGCTACCTTGCTACTGGAAAGAAATTATTGATTTAATAGTGGCACTACTTGGAGAAATGGAATTACTGTCTAATGCAGACCTGTGTGCTTAAGTAATGATATTAACACATTGCTGCATGTAAACACCTGATCAAATTATTTCCAAAATCTGATTTATTGCAGTTATTGGGTTATTTTGTACATTTAAAACCACACCACTTGCGTTCATTCATTAGCTTTATTCACCAGATGTCTTACCATTCTTTGGTAAAACTGCCATTCATTCAGTTAGTAACTGGAAGTTAATGGAACATAAATTATACTTTGTTACTGTGCAAGGCAAATTTGCCAACATGTATAAAAACCACCTTGAGTCCTGTGGTCGCAATCTCCTCCAATCACACGCTTGCCTGAGCACAGGTCCAGGATCTTTGCCAATGTGATCCCGCCCACCCACTTCTTAAAACACGTTCCCGGGTATTTCTGTGCGGCTTCACCTCTCCTTTTTCAAAAAGTCTTGAATGGAAGGAGGAAGTCGTGAATGAAAGACAGATGAATGCAAAAGTTGGCGTTCTTCATGGCTTCTGAATGGGGAATAAAGGGGAAAAAAATTGTCTACTTTTGGAATTTAGTTACAAATAAAAATAATTCCAAGAAAAAACATAAAATAGGACAATAATGAAATATATAAGGTAAATGAATAGAAAATAGTTTAGAAAAAAATGAAAAATGTGCTATTAATAAGAACAAGTTAAATTTGTCCAGAGTTACGGATATTTGAAGTTATTAGAGAATATATATATCAGTCCCTCCATTATTTCACAATTTTGCGATCGCAGAAATCGACGCGAAATCAAACAAACTCTGAAATATTCGGAAGAGCTTGCAATCATTCAAAATTACCACAGATGTTCTACATCTTTGAGCTAAGACGCATCATGTGACATCATCACAATGCGCATTCGGCCAAAGCCCTCTTCGATTCATGTGCGTCGAACATGAGTACAGCTAAAATTTACCAACAAACATCACAATCTGGTGCAATTGCAATTTCATAAAAAAAACTCCAAAAAAAAAACAAAACTTCACAACGCAACTTATGAATAAAGCACAGTAAAATCAAGCAAATTTGGTCGCAAAAATCACAAAAAAAAAACCTCTGTGAAATCCTGTACAGACTGATTCGTATTATATTGAGAAAGGTAAAGCAAACTGTTTAATTATTATTACCATTTTTGTCACTTGTGATAATAAAAAAGAATACCCACATAAAACACACTAAATGTCTCTTTTGGTTAAAAAAAATTATTTTTCATTTTTATCCTAAGGGTATGCAAATTTTTCCTCTCAACTATTTATTTGTATTGCCTCACTGACTACAAGGAAGCAGGAAGTATGAGTAGGAAGTGTACTTTTTCTTTTTCGTGAGTTAGATATCATAGCCTCTCTAATAAGCTAAATTAGCCTTGACCCTTGAATTCTATGCCGGGTTTCCCTGCTGTTTGGCTTTGAATCCTCACATGAAACGAAGAGAACCTTTGCAGACCTGCTGACACACCACAGCTCTGATACTTTGATCTTTACTTATCTGATGATGACTGAGCGTCGGATCTTCGGTGAAAATGCCTAAACGAACTAACGAAAGTGGGGCAAAGTCAGTGTAGCAGGGTATAACTGATGACAAGAACTTCTCAGAACCTGACTCCTATTGAGCTCTGCTGTTTGTCAAGGCGAGGAGTCGGTTTGTACACCCCGAAGGTTTGTGGACTCAACAACCCTAATCCGGATTAGAAATTACATACAACACTTAATGAGGATCACCATGGGAACAGTGCAGCGCTGGCATGACTGCCATCCTGCGTGACATCTGAGAAATGGCCAGGCTTATTCGTACGTCTCATGGCTGTCATGCTACTCTTGTTTCATCAGCAAGGCTCTTTGTGTGGCACAGATGGAGCCAGCTAAACAAATAGAATGTGTTTGGCCCCCGGGAACTGCAGGAACTGACTGGCACTGATGCTACCGGATAGAAAAGGACCACACACACACATTGGAGAGGCAAATTGAACATGAGTAGAGGCAGGCAAGGTCCATGCGCCGTCCACGCATTTTTCCAAACACTCATAAACGTTTACCTTGTTTATACTGTCGCTTGTGACTCTTACTCAGTGTTCTGACAGCCGCTCTGGGTCTCTGCTACTAAAAAGCACCTTTTTATTGCTTTTTTTTTTATCATCCCTGGTAGAGCAGCTTTAGGACACTACTGTATATGAAACTTACTCTTAGTCACTGTTTCAGTGGAAAACAAAATTAAAGTGGGATCTCACTAAACCCCCCGGGTATTGTTATATTGGTGTTTATTCCTTCCTGCTGAGTAGCGTTTAGTCCATTAAAATAATATTATCTTTGGAATTCCAAGAAAGATTTACAGTTTTGTGTTATTCAAAGAACCAAATAAGGATACATGGGTAGTGACATAGAAGTCTGCAGGATTTTTATTTTTTTTTCGCGTGGGAGGATCGAGCAACTTTGGCAGAAGTGACTGAGATACCATTGAGCGTGTGGGCGCTGGAGGCACTCCCCTGTGTTGCCGTAGAAACAGGGTGTCAGCCATGAGGAGTGGCACCTTTTGGACTGGCCAAAATCCCAACACGGCTTCTTGGACCAGGCTTCCTTCAGGCTTGGTGGCACTCTGTTTCCTGTGTTTAGCCCGTGGGTGACGGAGCGTGGGCTGAAACGTACGGTATGTTCCCATCTCCCTTGGTTGCTTGAACCTTCACTCTGAATCTCTATCTCAGGCATGAAAGCCGTGACGAGGGTCCTGCCACACTGCATCGCCGGCCTTATGGTGGGGAAACACCTCTCTCACACCCTCGCTCCCTGTGGAAGCAGGAAAGATGGAGAATAGCCCAAGGCTGCTTCTTTTGCCTGTTTCAGCAGATGTGTCTTCTATTATAGGCAGATTAGTCAGTAATGCAAGTCATTAATCCCGATTCTAGCCGGCAGAATCTTAAAAAAAATGCACCTGAATCCTGTACATCAGGGAAAAGACATCTGACAGTACTAAATCCTGCCTCATCACACCTCCTGAATTTATTCGGTGAGTGAAAAAAATTGACAAAATGTTCTGCCTTGCCTTCCTAAAATCGATTGCCCAAAGTTGAATCATTTCCTGACATTCCTCACTTCCAAGGTTGTTAGCTCTTGCAACAATGTCGTCTTCTCCTTCAGGATATACATTTCCCAAGATTTAAGTCTGTTTTTTGCTTCATTAGAAATGCTTCTGAGAAATACCAGCTGTCCATCTAACAATGAAGGTGGGGTAGTAAACAACAAGAAATAACAGGTGAGATGATGTGAGACTGTCTAATGGCAGATATTTTTACCAAAAGGTTTTACATTATAGATAGCCTATTCCATGAATAAGAGCTTTTTGAGTTCCACTCAGACTTTGTTTAAAGTGGAGTGCCTGTATGACTCATCTCCACCCTTGTCCCATAATACAATTTAAACTTGAATGGGCAAGCTACTTTCAAATTGTACTGTGCTATGCTGGGAGTTACGCTACAGAAAAATACTCCCAGCTGACTCTATTAGAAACGGCTACCTTTCCTTGACTTGAATAAGAAAAATGGTTCTGACCAACTGATAAGTAAGGAACAAAACACATCAGGAAGTGTGGTATGTTTTGTGTCAGGGTGGTATTATGTGATCACTGATCATTTTGCAGGGAAAAAAGCAAGTTATTAAGGTTTTTATTTAGAACTTTTCTACCTTTTTTTAAATTTATTAAAGAACAACACATGTTTTTACCCATTTATAACGACATCTACTGTTGTGGAAACAACAAAACGGAACTACCTCCATCCTTGGATTTCCAATGGCAGTGCAATAGCCTCCAATGGCCTCCAAAATCCTTGGATTTCCAATGGCAGTGCAACAGCCTTACTGCACATTTGGAAAAAAGATAGCAATATCGAGCATTTTTGACTGCAACAATCACACAAAAATACCCGGGTTTAAAATATTTCCACACTGCAGACATTTTAGCTGCATCATCCTGCCACAAATTGAGCTCTGTAGGTTAGAGCTCAATAAAGCCAGTGCTGATTCGTTTAAAGATTCCTTAATCAGCCCCGATACTGGTCTTTGAGATTGAATCGGGACACCCCTAGATCTTGGTACTGGAAATGTCCTCAACTGTAGTGGCACTTCTGCCCAACGTTGCTACTGATACGAGATAAACAAGTTTGAGGAGACGGGTTGATGCTCTTGGCAGTTTCTGCTCTTCTCCATATGTTTGTGTGGCCGGTTTTGACGTTGGTTTTAATTCTTTACCAGCCTTCCGAAGGCCTGTAAACTAGCCTTTAGTCTATTCATTGTCTTTTTTTTTTTTGGTTTATATTTTTTAATAGATGTCTTGGTTCTCTGGAGGACCAACTTCACTCAACAGAAAATGCCATGAACAAAAGAAGCGAGGCAATTAGCCTGTGCGGTTTTCCAGTTCGAACCTCAGACCCTGTCTCGTGTTGGTCATGTTTTCGTATTATCGCCTCTTTGACCTTGACTTGCCTCTTAGTCCGCTATTAATCTGTGTTCTGCTCCTTGAGGATTGCCACTCCTCCTCAAACCACTGCTGTGCTTGATTTATTGATGAAATCCCGCACACAGCATGCTCTCTGAAGAGCTGTGGGACTGAATGAAGTGCCGCTGCATGCTTCAGCTCACAAGAGTCTCTCCTCTGCTTTTGCTTTGCTTGTACTTCAGTTTCGAGATGCCATTTTTCTCCAGAGGCAGTACATGGCTAAAATGACATTGTGATGATTTACCAGTGAAAAATCTCTATGCTTCATTTAGAATAATTACAGACCTATCAGTAAAAACTGTATATATATATTTTTTTTTTTTCTTAAATTTGAAACATCTCATTTTTCTAATGAATGGATGAATGAGAAACTACCGTCACATTCATCATAGAAGAAGATTAATAGGAAGAAGCTTCTTTAGTATTAAGATGATATACAGTATAACAGACATGCCTCCACACATATTTGTGTAATGTTATCGGATCTGTATGATTGTGGTTGTGGGTTTAGCTGCGTAATTCATACACGATCATGCATATGATCCCAGTCAGGCCATGAGAGAATAATGATGTAGTCACTAAAGTTTATTAAAATAGGTGTGTGTTCCAGGTGCCCTGTGGTGTCCTTGCCCTGTCTCTCATGCCATTTGACCTTCATACAATACAGAGAACAGCCAGAGTCTGTCAAAGTCCCTCAGCTAAGTATGAGGAACAGCATGTAGGCTTTAGCCAGGAAGGTTAATGATTATTACGCACTTGTCGCCTTCTAGGACATCTTCAGCAGTTCCTAATGGACTGTGTGGAGCTTTCACCGCTCCTAGACATGACTCAGCATATGTTTCTGAATATTACACATTTCAGCCTCTTGTCTTCAGAGAGTTAAAGGTTGGGTCATGTGTGGTGCATTACAGTACTGGGATTTATCTGCAGGCGTAAAGCTCGGCCGCTGTAGTGGCTCGGTCGAGAGGAGGTCAGGAGCAGCTGTGATATTCATGAGCATTCAGAGCTAAGAGAGGTGATTTAGAGGTTTTTTCTTTTTAATATGTCATGACTATAGCAGCTTGTGAGTGAGAAGTGTGATGGTGTGGGCAGGTTTTCCATGGGTTCACCATGAGGGCATCGCTACATATAGCAATAAATTGTATGCAGTCATGACTATATTGTGGCTAAGCAAATCTGACCGAGATATTCAGAAATATTTTATTGCCACAAGGTGCATCCGAGTAGCGCAGATCTTCCAGAGACTTTAAGAGATGCCTGATATTCAAGCCATGATGCCTAGAATGCTTCATTATGTGAATGCCAGCAGTATTTTAAGTCATAATAATGACCTTTTTTGAGTTTTGTGTTCAGTTGGTTACTTCACTTGGTTACTATTTTTTATATAAATATGCTTTTATATTCAATATCTAACTAGACCTTTAATTAGCTAATTTGTTTATCTATCTATCTCACACTAGCTACCAATCTAGATAACTAGCTGTATAACTTGCTATCTACCTAGCTATCTCTTAAATTAGCTATCAACCTTGCTAAGTAGCTATTTGTTAAACTAGCTGTCTGTCTGTCTATCTATCTATCTATCTACCGGCCTTATAGCTAGATAGCTATATAGATAGACCTTTATATATCTAGCATATTAGCAATTAAGCTATGTAACTATCTGTATAGTTATCTGGCTGGCTAGCTATCAATAAGGGCTCTTCAGTATGATGATAAGATAGCATTATGAAGATAAATTATCTCATAATACTATATTAATACTACTATTAGTATCTCTAGTTATTATCAGTACTTCTGTAACACTGTCTAACTTTGCATAATGTCCAAGATTATATAATTTCATTCATAGATGTTGAATAAAAATGTATAGGCTTTTTAAATGTGGAAAAAAAACAGGTGCTCTGTTAGCAAACCTAAATGAAGTGACGCATATTGTGTAGCATGAAACTGTCATTAGGTATCACTGTGCTATTGTTTAAATCTACATATTTGTAGCTATACCTCTTAGCTGTTTTTTAAGTAGGTTTTAGTTGTAATTTTATGACTATATTACAGCCTACGCTACACAGTTGGCTAGTATTTGCTGGAAATTTGCATGTGAGGTGAGAATATAGTGCTCATTAGCAATAAAACAGCAGCATGCTCTCATTTGCATATGCATTTGGGTATAAATAATGTGACAATCTGTGTTTATGGTATGGCTTTGAGTGCAGTCGTTAAGAGATGGCGGATTTAATGCTATAATGATGGACTCCATTGTGTAGTTCATGCTGTTAGACCCATTGCACTGTAAAAGCCACCCTCCTCCCTCCCCCTTACAATAAAGCAGTTGTCTACATATGCGTAAATCATAACACTAATCTGGTATATTTATAAAGGTCCATCTATACAGCTACACGAGTGTAGTTTATTCCCAGCACCACTTCCTAATCCATACCCACTGGAGCTCTGGGTCCTGCCAGAGCACAGGGTCACAAACACACACACACACATTGTACAGCCATCCCTGAGCACACGCTCTGTATGCCAAACCGGCCCTATGAAAATAGCATTGAGAGAGCAGTCCACAGGAGAGAAACGGAGAGAGGGAAGCAGTGGAACAGTGTTTTTCATGCTCCAGCATGTTCCTGCACACTATGCTGCTTTGATGGTGTGAACGAGTGTTTAAAGGCAAACTCACGGCTCCTGTCTTGAGCTCACTGTGCATCAGTGCACACCGTCCCTGTCCGTGCTGTCACACTTATTTACTATTGTTCTGATGTCAAGCTGGTTATAGCTTTTCCTTGCCCCCCCGCCACCCTCGCGCCCAGCCCCATCAGTTGTATGTTGTATTATAGAAAAGTTCCTTCGTTTCACTTAAACAGACTCATTGGTACGGCAATGTGCATGATCAATACAGTGTTTTTCTTTCTTTTCTTTAGTCATGTACTAGTCCTTTTGACCTTCCTTTGTCTTGTAGACACTGTTATATATATTTTTATCTTTAAATTAGCCTTTTTTTTTTTCTTCAGCACTGCATAGCTATTTGTTTCTTGTTGGTTTTTTTTTTGTTTTGTTTTTTAACATTACAATATTATTTATTTGACCCAGCCTACACATTAGCCAGTGCAAGCAAAGAGTTTAGAGTAAAGTTGCCTTTATCAAGTACTTAAATCACAAGCATATAATCACTAGCACAAAACTTTAATGCAAAAAAAAATAATAATAAAAATAAAAATGCAATTTTACAAGTGAAAATCTTAAATGGTTATAGATTTGTCTAATATTTCAAAACAAATAAGATTATTAAGACTATTTCTAGACATTTTGATCTAATTTCAATATTAAAATGTTCTTATTTTTTTAGCATTTTTTTCTTATTTTAATAAATTATTTCTCGAAAGAAACAATAGAGCAAGAGAATTTCAAGGTTGAAATTAGAAACGTCTTGAAATAAGCTTAATAATCTTATATCAGTTATATCGTATACTCATAATGACGAGATAATTTTCTCATAATGCAGTGTTTAACCTCTATCCTCCCCTGCATGTCTCTTCTCCCAATTTGATATGAAGGCAAAATGAAAGAAGTACTCACCGTTTTAAATAGGAAGACGCAGGAGGCCTTCATTCTGTACCTCGATCATTATTAAGTCGTCTGACCATTTGTGTGGATTTGTGACCCGGACCGAAGCAAATGTTTATGAATATGTTTCGGCAACGTTTTTAAATCGTTGTCACATTAATGCAATTATCAGTAGGGAAATTAATGTTAGGTGTGAGTTATGTAAGGATGCATCGCAGTGTACTTATTGGTAATGAATATTATACATCATAGTTAGGTCACCAAGGAGTGTTGCCATCTGGCAACCAGAAACAAAAAAAAAAACATAAAACAAAACGCATGCACAAATTTTACGAGTGAGACTTAGAATAATGACAGGATTTTCAAGGCAATATGAATATATTCCGCATGGTATTTTGATAAAGCATCATGATCGATGCTTTATAATTCCACTTGACTTAGGAATAGTCTACCACATTGCATACACTTACCATCCACTTTATTAGGTACGCTTATACATTCATGCAGTTATCTAATCGATCATGTGGCAGAAGCACAATGCATAAAATCATGCAGATACAGGTCAAGAGCTGTATGTTCACATCAAACATCAGAATGATTGTTGGTACCAGATGGGCTAGTTTGAGTGTTTTGTAAATTGCTGATCTAGGATTTTCCCACACAACAATCTCTAGAGATTACACTGTAGATCCTGTAAGGGGAGGGTCTTCAGTCTGAAACACTTTGTTGATAACCAGACTGGTTTGAGCTTACAGGAAGTCTATAGTAACTCAAATAATCACTCTTTGCAACCGTGGTGTGCAGTAAGGCATCTCAGAACACACAGCACATCAAACCTTGAGGTGGATGGGCTATAACAGCAGAAGACCACATCAGGTTCCAGTCCTGTCAGCCAAGAACAAGAATCTGAGGCTATCATGGGCAGAGACTCATGTAAACTGGACAGTTGAAGACTAGAAATAGACCAGGTGATTTTTTTTCTTTCTTTCTAATCTTCAGCTTGGGTGAGGCTGTGCCCACGATAGCCTCAGATTCCTGTTCTTGGCTGACAGGAGTGGAACCCAATGCGGTCTTCTGCTCACCTCAAGGTCAATCTTTTGTGCATGATGAGATGCTACATTTTCTGCATGGTTGTAAAGGGTGATTATTTGAGTTTCTATATCCTTCCTGGCAGCTCAAACCAATCTGGTCATTTTCCTCTGACCTGTCTTATCAACAAGGCATTTCCACCCACAGAACTGTAGCTCACTCAATGTGTTTTTTGTTTGTTTGTTTTTCGCACCATTCTGTGTATATTCTAGAGACTCTTATTGACTGATCAAACGTCTTTTGTCTGGTGAAATGTGTTTTTGTCAGCGCTAGCTAGCTAGGCTATTGGTACTGGTGTTGATTAGCAACTATACCAGGTGATCGATTTAAACTAGCTAGCCAATTGTGAAAAAAATTGTAACTGTTAATTTAAATGTTCAAATTAACGGCTTACCTTAATCTAATGCTTACCATGAATGGACTGTTTGGATTCGCCGTCACTCATGCATTTCAGTACCCAGAACTCTGCTATTCATTACCAGGGATGATGACGCTGTCATTGTGAGAAATGTCTATAGCACATTTGTAGCACCGCCCCCACCAGCAATGACAACATATTTGGGCGGTGGTTTGTTTTCAGCACAGCACTGACATTGACGTGGTGGTGGTGTGTGGTGCTGTTATGAGAGTATCAGGTACAGTAGTGTTTGAGTATATGTACAGTGTGTTTAATTTCCCTCTACCTCTCATCAGTGTTTGTCCAAAAGATTGTTGTTGGTTGTATATTTTTGGTTGGTGCACTGTTTTTCACCCCAGTAGTGACATTTCCAGTTTGAAATTTCCATTAGGAGTGGTCCTAAGAATGGACCACTGCCCAAATCATATCTGCTGAATGGTGGTCATATGAACATCCATTTCTATTGATAGATATAGTTAAATGGGGCTGATAAACTGCCCAAAGCAACAGATGGTCTACAGTTGGTAAGTGTCCTGTATGTATTATGCGTACCTAATAAAATCAGCTGTGTGTGTAACTATTTCCCTTACACGTGATAATTAGCGCTATGTATGCACCTTTTATATATAGACCTAACTGGCTTACACTCCAAGTGCACCTGCCTAATAAAATGCCAATTTAAAATCCCATCAGGATCTCCGAGCTGCTAATTAATAGGTCCTCAAATAGAAAGATTACACTCTTTAGTGGAACAGTTATTTAATTATTTTCCTTTTTATTTAAATCGTCATTTTGGGACATTCAGTGTTTTTGGTCTGTGATAGTAATAGTAATTTATATACAACTGCTTAATGTAGTGATCAAAATCTTACTATCAGGTGTCACAAAAAATCTCACTGTAGATTTAATAATTATTCTTAATAACAATGAATACAGTGCCATCCAGGATGCATTCCCGCCTTACAACCAGTGTTCCCGGGATAGGCTCTGGATCCGCCGAGACCCTGACCAGGATAAAGCACTTACTGAAAATAATGGAATGATATCCATGTTTAAAGTGCTGTGAAAAATTTCCTGATTTGTTCGGTTTTAGTGTATATCTCGTACTAAAGAGTTTTAGATTTTGAAATGAAATACAACACCAAACAAAGGCAACCTGAGTAAACGCACAATACAGTGTGTGTGTGTATGTGTATGTGTATATGTATGTATGTGTGTGTGTGTGTGTATATATATATATATATATATATTTTTTTTATTGAAGCAGAGCTGTGGTTCAGTTGGTAGAGTGGGTTGTCCACTATTCGTAGGGTTGGCAGTTCGATTCCCGGCCCACGTGACTCCACATGCTGAAGTGTCCTTGGGCAAGACACTGAACCCTGAGTTGCTCCTGATGATAAGTTAGCGCCGTGCATGGCAGCTCTGCTACCATTGGTGTGTGTGTGTGTGTGTGTGTGTGTGTGTGTGTGTGTGTGTGAGAGAGTGTGTGAATGGGTGAATGAGACACAGTGTAAAGCGCTTTGGATAAAAGCGCTATATAAGTGAATACCTATCACTCGTGAAAAACTAATTGCCCCCTTAAACTTGGTTGTACCACCTTTGTAGTAATAACTGCAATCAAACACTTCCGATAACTGGAGATCTGTCTTTCACAGCACTGTGGTGGAATTTTGGCCCACTCTTCTTTGCATAACTGCTTTAGTTCAGCAACATTGGAGGGTTTTTTTGTACTGTCCATTGAACTGTCCGTTTAAGGTCCTGCCACAGCATATCTATTGGTTCAAGTCAGGATTTACTCCTATGCTTTGGATCATTGTCAGTTGCGCTTGAGGTCTGAAGACAAGACACACTCCTTTAGGATTTTCTGGTAGAGAGCAGAATTCATGTTTCCCTCAATTATTGCACATTGCCCAGGCCCTGAAGCAGCAAAGCATCCCCACACCATCACACTCCCACCACCATGCTTGACCATAGGTATGATGTTCTTTTTGTGGAATTCTGTGTTTGGTTTACACCAGATGTAACAGGACCTCCGTCATCCAAACAGATCCACTTTCGTCTCATCAATCCACAGAACATTCTCCCAAAAGGTTTGAGGATCATCAAGGTGTGTTTTGGCAAAATTGAGATGAGCCTTAGATGTTCTTCTGGAAGGTAGGAAGAAACCGGAGAATGTGGAGGAAACCCACACAGACAGTAAACTGGGCTCATGATCAAACTGGGGACCCTGGAGCTATGAGGTGGCACCATTACCACACTGCCACCATATTGTTAATACAATGAATTCATTTATTTTATATCTGGGTGAAAGATTTGAAAGCTCTCTTTAGCTGCTAGAAATGAAGAGCTGAGTTGCATCATGTCAGCTGCTGCATCTCGAGCTGAATTGGGAATCCTTTTGTCGTGCTCTCTGCAGCTCACTTCATTAATTACGAACTCTTTGCCACCATGCCCGCTATTCCCAAGGTGGTTGACATTGACTGACACTCATTCCAGTGGGCATGCCGTGTGTGCATGTGCGTGTGAAGTTCTGCTCCAGTGCCATGGTGATGCTGGCCGTCTGGAGTGGAGAGCTGTGTGAATTATGAGTCCACAGAGAGTTCATACGAACTCTGCTCATTGAGAACACATCTACAGGAAAAGGCCAGTCTAATTCTCACCATCAGTCTCACACACACACACACACACACACACACACACACACACACACACACACACACACACACACACACACACACACACACACAAATTCACTGTTGCTGTCCAATGCTTTCCTTACATGCTGTGGATTGAAGTGAGCGCACAAAGCAGTGTGTTAACTCCTCCATCTATCTCCCACTCTCTGTTGTCCATGCATGCGGTTTCATCTCTCTCTCGCTCATTTGTCTTCTGCATCTTTGCGTCAGCCCTTTTTCATCTTTCTCCTCTATTTCTTTCCCAGTCATTTATTTACGCCGTCTGTATCCATTTCTCCATATCCACATCTCTTTTATTCTCCCTCTTTACTCTCGTCTTGGCTTTTGTTTCCCTCTGTCTTTGTCATTTCTTTTTTTTTTCCTCTCCCCCTGCTTTTTGTCTGGTTTTCTCCATCTGCATTCATGGCTCTTTTGTCTTTTTTAATATCTTGATTTTTTTCACCCGCACCTTGATCTGCTTGTCCTACACATGCATGACTGTTTATATGCATTCCCTGTTTTTATTCAAGAATGTGCTTTGCTTCATTTACCCTCAAATCTACTGCTCGCTGTTGTAAACATAATGTTTGTAGTTGTAGATATTCATTCATGAGCACTAGGTCATATGGGGAAAAAACATACCATCATATTTAAAGACATTTCTGAGATGCACAATATGCATCATAATATAAAATTGTAAAAAAAAAAAAAAAAAAAAAGAGTTCATACATTTATTGAATTTCTACAAACACAACTGTCTGCCCCCCCCCCTCTCTCTCTCTAGCCCTCTCTTTCTACCCCTATCTATTTGTCTCTATCTATTTACCTTTATCTCTTTCTAAGTCTTATCTAAGTCTATATCTGTCTGACTCTATTTATTTTGCTATCTATCGGTTTGTTTTTCTCACTGTCTGTCTTTCTGTAGATCTATCTATCTATCTATCTGTCTGTCTGTCTGTCTGTCTGTCGACTGGTCTACCTACCTGTCTGCAGTGTCTGTATGTCGTGCTGCCAGCCTGTCTCTCTCTCTCTCTGTTAATCTGTCTGTCTCTCTACAAATGTATAACTCTATCTGTCTGTCTCCATGTATTTCTCTATCTGTATGTCTGTCTGTCATTTTCTTTCTTTCTCTGTCTCTCTGTCCTGTACTTAATCTCCCGGTTTTAATTGAGTTTAAAGTAAATATCGTTCTGTTCTTTCCTGCCTACAAAATAAATGACTGAACATCCAAAAGGAGGAACAAAATAAATGTAACACTGCACAATTTCAAAGAAAACTTTACAAAACTTTTTAACGAATCAGAACAGTGCAAGACTTCACCGTCTAATGAGCTGCTTTCAGTAAGACTGTAACTGGCATTTAAAACAATGTTACTAAAAGAGATCTCAATGCAATAACTCAGAAAAGGGTAATGTGACATAATGAGCCCTAATGAGCACAATTTCATGTTTCCTGATCCTGTCCTTTATTCAGCTTCTCATTTTAATCCTCAGCATGCAGAAAAACGAAAACACTAACTTTCAGCACACATTAAGATTTAATGTATGATTTGATCTTTTTTCTTTTTTTCATTAGATAATTGATAAGTAATACGTCTTTCTCACTGTCTGGTAACCTTTTGATGCAGAGAGCAACGGTGATGGTGTAACATCACGTGATCCACCAGCAGATCCATATACACTTTCATTTTCATCGTATCGATCTCCTAGAGGTCATCTTGGATGTACTTGAGTGCGATTGTTGATGTTCAGAGGTGAGAGCTAGATGGTAGTCACATTCTGGGGCCTCATTTATCAACCATATGTACACATATTTTTAAGCGTAAACCATGTATATGCAAGTTCCTATGCATTGTATGGGATCGATCAAGTTTTGCTGATGTGTGAGGAGCGTATGCAAGACCACTAGTGGTAGAAAAGTGTAATAGCAGGTAACCTGACTATGTGGAGCTCCTGTATCACATACTGTCTATCATATCTGCATAATTCAGAGAGTGATTACTGATTTCACTGCTCACAAGATATAGACCGACATCACAGACAGTTTTAGTTGATCTCAAATCCAGGATCTTTAGGTACAAGTACATTTCAGAGAGAAATTGTAGAAGGTACTGGCGTTCTCAACCAACTACAAGTTGAATACTTAACTTCATTCATGTGGTTCAAACTGCAATGAATTACATTTCCAAAACCAGCAGAGAGCCAAAGTTGACAAAGTACTGGTAAAAGTGCCAAATAAACCATTTTTGTTTTGCTCTACTTCATACAACCGTATCTTTACTTCAGTGCCAGTGAAGTTCATCTTCTTAGACCTTCTGGCATGTTCCATGTCATCTGAAACAAGCAGCACCGTAAGCACGCTACTATGCTTTTTAAAGGGAAGGGTTTTTTTTTTTTGGTTGTTTTTTTTCCGTAACCATATATGGTGATTTTAGGGCGGTTCTTTATGGATATGATTGTAGCTGTGTACAAGCACATCAATTTAGAATGTGTGGGATTTATCAATGGCCATTATTCGTGTGTGCAGGCAGTTCTTATGCACAAATTTACTGCTTGTTTTACGCACACTTTGATAAATGAGACCCTTGGTCTTTTCGTTGCTTCTGCAATCCGTCTACATGCCCAAAAATTACAGAATGGAGGAAAACTGTAGCGATAGAAATTGTAGCATGTCTTTTTCACAGGTTATTTGCATTTTATTGCTTAGCAACTGTGTTCTCATATCTTTTTTCATATCTCCTAGTGCATTAAAATGTGATTATTTTGAACAAATCGGTCAGTCATGTGGATTGTCTGTCATGTTTGGGTTTTCACTGTAAGGGTTGATAACAGCGTTCACTCCTGCTGAACATGTTTTAATGAATGTAGTTTTTCTGATGTACAGAAATGGCCTTGTTTTTCTTTCTAGATGTGTGACAGCACCATGCTGTGATTCAGTGCTGCAGGTCTCCGAGCCTCAGTGGAGGGTTTACGGTTCCCGCTTTCCCTTTTCACCCACAAATTCTGTCCATCGTTAGTTCTTTTGTATGTATATATTAATCTCTCGTATTGTGCTCGTATGTCTGGAGAGGATTGATTAATCCTGCTGCTCACTGTTATAGTTAACGCTCTACTGCAAAATCTTCCACTCACCGCATTGTGAGTCTTTGTAGCATTCCTAAGAACTCTCTCTCTCTCCCACTCTCTCTGGGTCTGTCTATCTTTATCTCTCATAATGTATATCTATCTATCTATCTATCTATCTATCTAACTATCTATCGGTATCTGTCTCTTTTGCTATTCACTCACCATCCACTTTAATAGGAACACCTGCTCATTCATGCAGTTATCTAATCAACCAATCATGTTGCAGCAGCACAATGCATAAAATCCTTAAGGTTTTACGTGTTGTGCTTTCTGAGATGCTTTTCTGCTCACCACGGTTGTAGGGTCCTTATTCGAGTTACTATAGACTTCCTGTCAGTTCAGACCAGTCTGGTCATTCTCCTTTAATCTCTCTCATCAGCAAGGTGTTTCAGCCTGCAGGCCCTCTGCACACAGGATGTTTTCTGCTGTATGTACCATTCTGTATAAACTCTAGAGACTGATGTGTGTTAAAATATAAGGAGATCAGCAGATTCTGAAGTACTCAAACCAGTCCATTTGGTACCAACAACCATGCCACGATCAAAGTCACATCTATCTATCGAGCTCTCTATCTAACACCCCCCACCACCACCACCACCACCCCTCTCTCAGATGAAGTTGTTATGTTATCCTTAGGCTTCCTTATCAGTGAGTACATTTTCTGATGGTTCTGCAGTGTATCACAGTGCTGCGATGACATCATTTCAGACAGAGAGAGAGATGGGGGGAGTGAGAGAGAGGGAGGACAGCGCTAGGCTGTTTCACTTGAATACACAGCACCATTGAGAGAAGCTTCAGACGACCCTCAGTTCTGTCACGACTCCCACACATCTTCAGATCTGCAGGGAGAAATCCTCAGCGTGCTACTAATACTGCGTGTGTGTATGCTCTCGCTGCTTTAGAGTTTGACTTTGCTAGTTTAAAGTCTTCTTAGGGCTCATGGGGATGGCAGAGGTAAAAATAGAAGCTTCTGCCATATCCATGCTGAGCTCCGCCAGGTGGCCTATCACCTTTGACCTTTCAGGGCTCCGTGCACAGCGGGACCGCCTCTCTTAACTTCTGGGAACAATCACAGACATGAATGTAACTGAAGCAGTGTTTCTGCTGTCCATAAAAAAGCAGATAATTGTAGTCTGCGGCACGAAGACATTTGTACACAGTATTGCTGCTTTAAGCAAAAGCTGCCTGACATTTCCTTTCCAAATTGATTGGTTAAGAAGCAGGTTTTTCTTGCTGTAGCTGTAGTAATTGAGCCGCTTAGATATCGACTTCTGTCTTATGTGTTGTACGTAACTGAGAAATTGCTCCACGGTGCGGTAACAGCCCTGGAGAAGCAGCAGTATTAGGATCCATGTTAACTTTGAGGCGATGGATCTGCTCCAACCTACGTGTATCCGAGGACTGAGAGGAAAAAAGAGACATTGATATGAGGAGCACTGCTGTGCTAAAAGGCTTCCTGACATGTTCACATCTCTCTCCGCTTGTGATCAAGCCTAATCGTTTGACTAGTACATCTGTATAAGATGAGCTACCTTCATGCAATTCAAGAGCAGGGAATCAAATAACATTTTTGTGGATGAGTGTGTGTTTGATCAGATCGCAGCTAATCCGAAAGTACTCTTCTGGTAATATAAGCTTCCTGGGAAAAAAGTTCTTCACATCCTCCAGTGCATTATTGACACTAGGTTGTACACCTGGGTGTATGTAACGTTCCATCTGAGATGTGTGTGTGTGCAGAACATGTGAAGGACATCATTTCCACAGGGTGGTAAAAGTGTGTTATCGGATTTTGTATGGCAAATCAGCACCTGTTTATGGAAGTGTGTTTCAATAGATAGCTCGACAGGTTTATGAACATCTGGTTAAAAAGTGAAACAGCAAAATAGACACCTAGGAACTCTGGCTGAATTTCACACCCAGTTAGAGAAAGAGTGGACTAAAATTGACTGGATCTTAAATACTAGTTGATCAGTAATTCAAAGAAGTAGTCAAACTTTTCCATAGTTTCAACACAAACTCATTAAAGACAACACGATTTTATTAGTACCGATGAATATTGATAAGCAACAGGAACGAATATGTCAAGCCACACTTCAATTAACAACCACCCCCGGTCTACAAATTACATTTCCAGCTTCACTGATTTGTCAGGCTGTACTGTTTACAGTGAAAGTAAATCCATTAGTGCGAAAGTGTGCGAAATAATACATCTGATTATCAAGATGAAGTATTTAAGGGGATACCAGTTCTTAAAATGTGCTCATCTGGACGACCCGGGGGCTCAAATCGTTGATTCAGGATCTGAGTGCGCAGCATGGAAGCACATGTCCATCAGCAGAGCTGTGGACCTGTGGAGTCCTGTATAAACCTCTACATAAAACTACATCACGATTTTTTCTGGTGTTTATTGTGATAACGATATCAGTGACGATATAAATATAGTACCGTGCACCACTGTTTTCGACTACAAGTTATAGCGGGGATCTTGAGAACCTCAGAAACACAGACACTGATCTAAAAATAATACTGATTTTCTGTAACGAAACCAGTTCCAGATTGTAGAGGTAGCTCGTCATTCAGCGATAAACTCCTACTCAGCTTCACGTCCACCTTCCGCAGTACTTGTTTTTGCTCTACACGTGAGCTGCGAATGGGTCACACATCGTCGCACACAGAAATACATAATCAGCTAGGATTTAACGTTATTATCGCGGGAAGACTAATTCTTATTGTAGGGAGGATTTCTACTGGTATATCACAAACGATAAGATATCGCCCAACTTTAGCTTTACAGTGAACTGTAGAATCCTCTTTATCTAGTCTGAAAAAATTTCAGACCAACAAAGGACAAACGGTTTTTACTGTCTGTCTGCTGTTTTCTACTACTCCGGCTAGTTGACATCCCAACAGGTGCGACTAGTTAGTGTATTAGTCTATGCATCCAAGTGTTAGGAAAGAAATGACATTAATGATTTTTTTTGTCCCGGCACCAAATACTTTCTAACTACTAACTACTTTCTGAAGTCTTTTTCCTGTTCCAAAAAGATGTCTTGATGTCATACAAATTCACTTTTAATTAGAAAACAGACCAGGCCTGTGGTACCAGGAAAAACCTATGCAATGTTCCCATTTACTTGGCTTCAAAGCTGGCTTTGCATTTCAGTACTCATTTTTGTGGTATGTTCCCCTCTGATTACCCAGTGAAACAGATTTAATTTGCATTTGAATAATGCACTCCAAAAGGGGGAAAGGCAGATTCAGTTCAGTGATGCGGTGCATCTAGACATTTCTCTCCTGGTATTTAGAGGGAAAGACCTAGAAGCCCTTCCTGGTTAGTATAAATAAATATTACAAAGTCAGAAACCACTTACCAAAGTTAATTTTCATGTTTTTCATGGCTTGTTGATGCAGAAGGAAGTGTTGGTGTCTCACAGCTCCAGGTTTTGGGAGTTCAGTCCGAGCTCTGCTTACTGTCTGAACATATTCTGGCCTTCTTTTCCCATTAAACTTCCACCCACCTCCCAAAAAACATGTCTGTGTGTCAGTTGGCTGCCTACAATACCTCCTACCAGGATCCTCCATAACCAATGACCAGGATCCTCCATAACCAATGACCAGGCGCCTCCATAACCAATGACCAGACGCCTCCATAACCAATGACCAGGATCCTCCATAATCAATGACCAGGATCCTCCATTATCAATGACCAGGCGCCTCCATAACCAATGACCAGGATCCTCCATAACCAATGACCAGGCGCCTCCATAACCAATGATCAGGATGCTCCTTACCCAATGACCAGGATCCTCCATAACCAATGACCAGGCGCCTCCATAACCAATGATCAGGATGCTCCTTACCCAATGACCAGGATAATCCATTAACAATGACCAGGATCCTCCATAACCAATGACCAGGATCCCCATAACCAATGACCAGGATCCCCATAACCAATGACCAGGATCCCCATAACCGTTCAGTTACGGTGAGCCACATTCATACTCAAATTATACAAAACTTATTATAATTTGAAAAACCAATCAGTTTTAGTTGTTAAACCAAACGGTCATGTTTTTAGAATGAAGTAGCTCACCTGAAATTTGTATTTCCAGAGCTATCTCTCTCCATGCCGCTTCCTTTTTAGCCCTGTCATGATGCATTGGCGAGGACATAAACATATATATAAACACTCCTTTTCCTCCATAACTCAATAAGTTTCTCTTCTTGCTGTACTGTCTGCCTGAATCTTTTTGACATTTTCCTTGTGGTGGTTTGTTGTTGTCGCATTAAATGTGTCATCAGGTTCTGCACCCCTATCGGTTCTTGGTTGGATGGTCATTGTAGGGGAAGCGACACTACAGGACTGTGCCTCAAATCTTCTGATGCTGGCAGAATTTAATCGGAGGAAAAATTTGATCGCAACGGCCATTAATCGGCTATTGGGGAACGTGTCAAACTAGCGATTAGACTACAGATTTTGGCCTCGGATTAAAGGAATCTTTCAGGATTCTCAAAGCAAAAAAAAAGGGGACCACTACAGGACCACCACTGACTGGATATTATTTTTGTTCTGAGTCAGTTCTCAGCACAGCAGTGACACTGGCATGGTAGTGTATATTGTGTTGGTAGAAGTGTAACCCTATCAGTGTTCCTAGGGGTATATCTGCTGGTTTGAAAAAACAGTCCACAAGTTAAAATGAGTTTCTACAGGTACACGAACTAACAAGGTGGACTAACAAGGCAAATGTGTATATAAAAAAAAAATGGTGGTGAAATGCTTGTATCTCAAACTCCACACTCTATTATGTCAGTGTTAGTGCTGTGCTGAAAATAAACCACTACTCGAGTCATATCTGCTCAGCAATACTCATATGGAGTAAATAGGTTCTAACAGGTTGTTATGCTATGGGGACATTTTGCTGACATCATTTGCGTCCACTTGTCCTCTTCGAGGGAAGAGTTATTGTAATACAAAGTCAATACGCAGTTCTACTGAATGGACACTTTTATCCTATGATGAAACATTTCTCTTCTGATGGGAGTGGTCTCTTCCAGGTTTACTCTGCCCCATCCACAAGGTACAATGACTCCCTGAATGGTTTGATGAGGATGAAAAAGCTAGTCTTTATTGGTCACATATACATTACAGCACAGTGAAATTCTGTTCTTCGCATACCTCCAGCATGTCAGGAAGTTGGGGTCAGAGTGCAGGGCCAGCCATGATACAGCACCCCTGGAGCAGAGAGGGTCAAGGGCCCAACAGCGGCAGCTTGGCAGTGCTGGGGCTTGAATCCATGATATTTTATGACCTTCACAATCACCACACATCAACCAACCCAATCGAACACCTATTGGAGATTTTGGAGGGACGTACTGTGTTAGACAGCGTTCTCTGCCACTGTCATCTAAACACTAACTGAGGGAATCTTTTGGAAGAATGACATGCATTGCTCTAATACACTTCCAACGACTTGTAGAATTGATTCCAGTCCACGTTTGAAGCTGTTCTGTTGGCTTGTTGTGGCCCAAAACCTTACTAGGACACTTCCTGTTGATGTTTCCTTTTTTTAATTTCTCTGCATATGATAGTTGAACTAGACAACCTGTCGACTTTGACACAAACCCACACCCATATGCATGCTCTAGATTTGTAGTTTTCTCTGACAGGCTTCATGTTGGTGTCTTTGCTGAGATGTGACATGTTATAAGGACAGCCAAGAAGCAGTGTATTTTCCTCATATTACTGCAAGAGAGCAGAGGATGAGCAGCCCTTCCCTCACTCATAAACCCTGCAGAGCGTGTGTGATGTATATCTGTGTGACAGATAGAGAGCCTGAAATATTTCCGTGTGCATGTATATCGTTCTGAGCATTCCACCTTAAGCATATGTAAGCATCTTTCCTGTCATCTTATGTCCTTTGCATAAGAGAGCAGAGCACCTTGGCGAGTTTAATTTGATTTGCAGCGTGGCAGCTTTGGTGGGGCTGTAAAATAAAGAAAGGAAGAAGAAGTGGCTCACTGCTCGGAGGATCCTGGCCGTAACCCGCTGTGCTGCAATGCCACTGCAATGCAACACTCCTTTCCTTTGAGTCTCACACTTTTCAAATCACTCTTTGCTGGCTTGGTGTGTCTCAATGTACATTGTAAAGTTTGCCTATGGTTTCATGTTGCGTACTCGAGAGAGGTTATAAGTGACAGGAGTGAGTCTGCCGTGTATTTTCTTCCCATAAAATGTTGCTGAGGACGGTAGGATAAATGTATCTGTGTTACAAACTATGTCTCGAATTGTCTGTTCAGCTTGGACAAAAACCTGCTACCTTACAAACTCTGAGATTAAAAAACAACTGAGGAGAAATAAGCTACCAGAGTGAAAGAGACGATGACACAAACAGGATTACCTGTACCTGATATGACCCAAAGAACAAACTGATTGAGACAAGCAGAGAGATTGACAGCGAGTGTGGAGGAGCACATCACTGCCTCGCTAAAACTTTTTTTTTTTTATTATTATTTTTTTTTAATCTTTGTCCCAGATTGATTTACACACCCCTTCACCTGTATATGAAGCTTGATGGATATTAAATCTCTCTCTATAATGTGTAATTTGTGCATCCCGGCAAAGACAACCATTCAGCAAGTTTCTCCATTTCTCTGTTCTGACTGTGTGGAATTGCTCTCCTGGTGTGCATCCATTAGCCTTCTCACAGCTTCATTTACCCCACCTCCACCTTTAGATCAGAAAGCAGTGGTTTCAGTCAGGGACCTTCTGAAGCTCCAGCACGGAGGAAGTAGTTTAGGCCATTTCAAAATATGCTCATCATGATCGTAATGGCTGTACACAGTCACAGAACATTTTTTGGGAAGGCGGGAATAGTGGGACTACTTAAGGCATAGTAGGAGGTAGAGATGGCTTTTAAGGGGCCTGGACTCCAAGGTTATTATTTTGTGAAGAGATTAGTAGGTGGAGAGGGTATGATGGCTTGTGGTTGGCGTCACACCTCCAGGGTTGGGGGTTTGATTCCCGTAACAGCCCTGTGTTTGCGGAGCTTGCATGTTCTCCACATGCTGCGGCGGTTTCCTCCGGGTACTCTGGTTTCATCCCCCAGTCCAAAGACATGCATGGTAGGCTGATTGGCATGTCCAAAGTGTCCGTAGTGTATCAATGAGTGTGCGATGGATTGGCACCCTGTCCAGGGTGTACCCCGCCTTGTACCCCATGCTCGCTGGGATAGGCTCCAGGTTCCCCAAGACCCTGTAGGGTAAGCGGTATAGAAGCTACATGGATGGATTAGTAGGAGGCCAACCAAGACTGGATTTGCACAGGGAGTAATCTGGCGGCAGTACCTAAGTTTTATATTTTGGAGAACATTAGTTTGTTCCTTGGTACAAAATGAATAGCTGCATAATTATATTATCGCAGTGGTGTTCAGTCTTATGCTCAAAGGGCTGGTGTGGTTGCAGGTTTTTGTTCAAGCCAAGCAGGCACCACTTCTGATTCCACATGTTTAATCAGTTGATTGTCATCTTCAGTCAACTTTTTTTATATTCATGATTGTTTCACAGTTCCTAATGCTCAGGAGCTTTGGTCCATATATAGTCATGTGAAAAAATAAGTACACCCCATGGAAATTGTTGGCTTTTTTGACATATTTGGACAAGCAAATATTTGATCCTCTTTGAAACAGTGCCTATTAATAAAGTTGATATACTTGAAGAAAACCACATGGAAAATTTCATTTATTCACCAGAAATATCAGGAGATGTGATATCCTTCTGTGGAAAAAGTAAGTACACCCTTGGCCTCAGAAACTAGTATTGCCCACTTTAGCAGAAATAACTTCTTTTAGGCATTTTGCATGATTGTCCAGCAGGCTTGCTGGAATTTTTGACCACTCTTCCATGCGATATTCTTTCAGTTGCAAGATGTCTGAGGGTTTTCTTGCATGTACTGCCCATTTCAAATCCTCCCACAACATTTCAATGGGATTCAAATCCAGGCTTTGACTAGTCCATTCCATAACCCCCCATTTCTTCGTTTTGAGCCATTCATTGGTGGATGTGCTAGTGTGCTTAGGATCATCATCCTGTTGAAAAGTCCACTTTCAGTTCAACTTCAACTTTCAGACAGATGGCGTCACATAATCTTCACTATTTGATATGATGCAGAATTCATAGTTGAATCAATGAATACAAGCTGTCCAGTCCCTGAGGCAGTGAAGCAACCCCAAACCATAAGATTTCTACCACAGTGCTTCACAGTTGGTATGAGGTGCTTCTCCTGAAAAGCTGTCTTTGGTCTGCACCAAACATGTCTGCTGTTACTGTGGCCAAACAACTCTATCTTTGATTCGTCTGTCCAGAGCACATTATTCCAAAATTATTCCTGGTCTTCGTCTATACGCTCTTTGGCAAACTGTGGTCTTGCTCTAATGTTCTTTTTACACAGCAAAGGCTTTTTCCTAGCACACATCCCATGCAGGTCAAATTTGTGCAATCTCTTTGATGGTAGAAGTGTGCACTTTGACACTAACAGTTGTAAGACTTTCTAGCAGATCCTGTGATGAAATTTTGGGGTTCTTGGAGACTTATTATTTTCATCAGACGGTCTGCTCTTAGGCTGAATTTGCTTGGACGGCCAGTTCTGGACAAATTGGCAGTCGTTTGAAATCTGCGCCATTTGTAGATTATTTTCCTCACAGTACAGTGATGCATTTCAAATAATTTGGAGATCTTTTAAAATCCCTTGCCAGACTCATAGGCATCCACAACCTTTTATCTGAAGGCCTTACAGAATTCTTTAGATCTTGGCATGATGACACCACGCACTTTAATAACAAAGGGAACACCAGACATTAGATGTGAGAGGGGTTTAAATAAGACAGGTTCCACCTGCACTCCCTAAGCAGGTTCTGATGGCACCCGATCTTGAACACCTGAAATTATATGGATTTGAAGGTGTGATAAATGTAGGGGTTTACTTCCTTTTTCCATGTGACTGATATTTTTTTGTTGATTTAAATTGTGGAAGTTACTGCAAAATATCAGTTGTATGTGCCATTTGATAGAGTGTGTCTTTACTTTATTAATAGGCACTGCTTCAAGGAGGATCGGATCATTGCTTGTCCAGATATGTCAAAAAACCAACCATTACCATGGGGTGTACTTATTTATTTATTTATTTATTTATTTATTTATTTATTTATTTATTTATTTATTTATTTATTTATCTACAATTAGGGTTCCCAAATGGACATTATGAATTTTCTGTGTCCCCAAGCCTTGGCATTTATTTTTTTCGTTTGAGATTTATAATTCAAGACTTAAAAATCCATATTCACTCAGTGTTTCAGCATAGCGGGGATAGATGTCCATTTTTATTGCTGAACTCCTACGCCAGTACAGCATGTCAAGATAGCGAAAAAGTCTAAAATAGTGCATACAGTCTTAATCTAAATGTAGCTTGATTGAGTTTGACTCCCAGTAACACACAAAATGTGTCTTCATAGTCAGAGTGATGTAATTTGTAAAATAAATGGATAAATAAAAAATAAAAAAAGGGGAGACTGAGCATTTATTTCACGATCCCGTTTGTATATCAACTGCTTGGGTGTGAGAAGTGTGGAAGCATTTCCTGGATTTTACTCAAGTTCAAATTCTTGTGGAATAATTTCTTGCATGAGTGTTTATTATACTTCGTTTAATAAAGATTGATGTTAATAGTTCCATTGTAGCTTCATTGCTAATGTTGAGTAAGTAAGAGATAACTAAGAGTCTTGAGTAAGAGATAATGCTGCCGTCAGATAAATCTCGTAACTTGTAAATGAACTGAAACTGGTTCGATTTACTGGCTAATAAACCTACTGCTGCTATTTAGTCCATCTATTATTTATTGTAATATTTATTCCATCTATTATTTATTATATGTTTAATTCACTATGTAAACACAGACCAGACAAATTGCGCTTACTCCAAAGCAAACTTGAATAATAACGCAAGTCTGCCAGTAAGCAAATTTTGTTCTAATCATCTTTACATATTCTGCTCAGACATGTATTACAATTTTTAAAAAATGATTATTCTGCAATATGCTGTTGTGTTCTTTTCCATTTGTCTCAAAATAAAAATGTCTTAAATTTACATATAAAAGTTCAAATTGAGCTCCTGCTTTTCTTCACAGGTTCACTACCCAGCCATGAGGCTTTTCTGTAGAAGCATTCACAAGTCTCTATCCCTCCTTAAACTCCTAGAACCCATCGGCCACCGATGGCCCATCAGGTCTAGTACCTCTACACTATCTCAGAGACACTGGCTTTCCACGTACGTCTCCTCTCACCAGCCACAAATCAACCACGAGTCGGTGGACGTTCTCGGCCGCGTCTACCCGAGAGATGATATGACCAACGTGACCGCTAAAATCCTGTCCATGGTGGGTCGAGAGCTTCACAACCAGACGCATCATCCACTGTGGATCATTAAAGAACGGATAAAAGAGCACGTTTACCGTTCCTACACAAATCGATCAGGCACACCGCTCTTCTCCGTCTATGATAACCTCAGCCCAGTGGTGACAGTGGAGCAGAACTTCGACAGCCTGCTCGTCCCCAAAGACCACCCGAGCCGAAAAAAGGGTGACAACTACTACCTGAACCAGACACACATGCTTCGAGCGCACACCTCCGCCCACCAGAAGGAGCTGGTACGTTCCGGGCTAGATTGCTTCCTGGTAGCTGGGGACGTCTACAGGAGGGATGAGATTGACGCAAGCCACTATCCCGTCTTCCACCAGATGGAGGGAGTGCGACTTTTTACCAACCATGAGGTAAGTACATGGCTTCCACAATTCCTTTGGTGTAATTGAGGAAAACTAACAGTTTGTTATTTATCTGCGTTTGGTCTTCAATCAGTCATCATATTAAATGTGTAACACGTTACATGTTGGATAAATATGTTTACGCAACATCTGGACGGTAATTGCGGCTATCATTTCAATAGTAACAACTTGCATCATGTGTATTATGGATGCTTCACATTAAAGGATAAAAAAAAGTTCATCATTAATATAGTGAAATTTTCTTTGAGGAGGCGTTTATTTAATATTTTTGGAAGGAATCTCCAGTATCGGCATTTTGGAACTGCCAGATGTAAAGGTAAATTTTCCACTGTGGGAGTTTTGGATGCATTTTCTTGCTAACATTACAAGCGGGACTTGTTTTGCAGACATTCTACAACATAAAAAAAAAAATAGGACAGGGTCATTAATCAATTTCCAGTCATGTTTTATTCCTTACATGATAAGTAAATGGTAAAAATGTCACACTTATATAGCGCTTTGGATAAAAGCGCTTTACACTGTGTCTCATTCACCCATGCACACACACACTTGCACACCAATGGTAGCAGAGCTGCCATACAAGTCGCTAACTTGCCATCAGGAGCAATTTGGGATTCAGTGTCTTGCCCAAGGACACTTCAGCATGTGGAGTCACGTGGGCCGGGAATCGAACCGCTAACCCTATGATTAGTGGACGACCCGCTCTACGACCTGACCCCCAGCCTCCCCTTTGTATTATTACGTTTATCACTGAAACGTGAAATCATTAAAACACTGTAGGTTTTCTTTGGCCCTGCAGACAAATCAAATCTCTGAAAGCTTTTGTTAAAAAAAAAAAAAAAAAAAAAAAGGGTTATGAGAAAGTTCCTGCTCAAGGATTTACACCTCTTAATTAAGTTCACAGTTTTACTACGTCTCTGTAACTGGGCACAGTGTCAAAAACTAACTTAAATTCTTGAAATCAGCATTTGAATTTAGGTGAATATATTTGGGACTCCTAAGTAGACAGGAATAGAAATAGCATTGTATGCCTGTGTGTTTTGCAATATACAGTATTAAAACAAGCTGGTTGACCCATGATATCGATTTGTTTCACCCATTTTCTGCCCAGTTTGGTCACCTGCCAATTCCCACCCACCAGCCAGCCCTTCCCTATCATACGGCGGCTTCCAACTGGAAAAGGTGAAGGCTAACACGTGCTTCCTCTGAGACACGTGAAGCCAGCCTCCAGATCTCTGAGCAAATCGGAGAAACTCTGCCCTCTTCCACATACATGAGCTCACAGGCGGCCATGATCGGCTTGTGGTATTGCCGGGTTTCAAACTCATGATTTCCTGGCAATTTTGCAAACTCTTTTCTGTTGTGCCCATCGGGGGGATGATTTAAAAAATAAATAAATAAAATGTATAAGCAGGAAGTCAATGTAAACAATCAGCACATTCATATAGACCTGTGATCATCCCTTGTAGCAGGAACTACAGTTATAGCTACTATTATAGAAGACTGATCAACACTTTGTGACCACTCAGATTAGAGATTTCACAGTGCTGTGGATGTAATGATGATTAACAAATGACACATCATGCAACCCAAGTTTCAAGTCTTATTTTGATGTTGGTAAGTTGTTTGCGCGAGTGGAGAACGGCGAGGATCTGTCCCTCTTTGAGCCCGGCCGTCTACGCACACCGCAGAAGCAGGAGACTCACACTTTGGAGGCAGTGAAACTGGTGGAGTTCAACTTGAAACACACCCTCACGCAGCTCATCAGGCATCTCTTCGGGGAAGGTAGCAGTCTCTCAGCATTCACACTTTGACTTGCTCTTTCTCTACCTTGAGCCACCTTCACCTCCGTGTCCATCTTTTGTTTGATGCCGTCCTGCAGAGCTGGAGATCCGCTGGGTGGAGTGCTACTTCCCCTTCACGCATCCATCCTTTGAAATGGAGGTGCGTTTTCACGGTGACTGGCTGGAGGTGCTGGGATGTGGTGTGATGGAGCAGGAGCTGCTGGACTCAGGTGCTTATTCACATCCAAAAAACACACGCACGCACGTACATATTGTTAAGGCTTAACCCTGATGTCCTTCCGAATCCGCATTTTGGTTGCGCTTTTGTTTTGCTGACATGCAGTGTGTGAATCCTTGAGGACATAACCGTGTAAAAAGGAGCACTTCGTGAATAGGACAGCACAAAAAATAGTACAGAATTGTGATCTTCATTCATTTCTCAACGTATTTCGGGTAGAGTTTGAACATGGGAGCCACTACATTTAAAAAAAAAAAAAAAAAAAAAAAAAAAAAAAAAAAAAGAGCAGCACAATTCCCAGCATTAATACATGACCACATACAAGCACCTGACGCATGGCGAGTCTACTGAAGAAAAAGGGGAGAAAAAACGTCACTAAGCTGTGAGTGAATTTTAAAATGTCCCAAAATAACACTTGTAGGAACAACTTTATCTGCAACAAATGTTCAAGATTATGTACTGAATATCACATTCCCAATTACTAAGCAAACAACGACTACAAGAAATAAACGGAAGGCGTGAGTGATTTATGACTGCACGCCTCGTACTCAAAGTTCGCCAGTGACGCATTAAGCATAGAGTGCATTTATCAGGACTGATTTTCATCTAGAAGTTGCTTTTAGCTATCGAGCCGCTGTTGGTTTTAGGTCAGAGACTGCTGCTGAACCTGCATCAAGTGCATCAGCTTAACCATAAAGAGCATTAAGGGTGACTAGAGGGAGCGTTTTAAACCCCAAATAGAGAAATAGGACACACTGTGGATTTTAGGAGCTTGCACAAATGCAGCGTGCAAACCCACTGGGCCACAAGTGCTCCATGTGTGACAGGGAAGTGCTAGATCATCTACCAAGAATTGTGTTTATTTGATCATTAAAAAAAAAGAAAATGGAGGAGATTGTCTTATTGACTATACGCAGTTTATATTTTATTACATAATGCGTACAGGGCCATACTAATGTAAGTGAATGGTGGATAAAACATTAAACATCCAGTAAGTGCCAGTTCTGCTGGAGGACTTCAACATTTTCGACTTTTTTAGTTGTTAATAACACATTTTAAAATTTGCATCCCTGTGGATTAACTGTTACTATAGAAACAATAATGTATCAGAACAGTGTGCAGTGGTAGCCCAATAACCTTAACTACTGAGCTACTAATTGGAAGGTCATGAGCTCAGATCACAGCATTACCAAGCTGCTACTGTTGGGCCGTTGAGCAAGACTCGTAACCCACACTTGCTGTTGTGAGTTGTATCCTGTCTCATTTGGATGCCACTTTGAATAAAAGAATCGGATACACTTTTTAAACAATAAGCGCATTCATATAGCCCTGTGATTTCCCTTGTACAGTTATAGCTACTGTTCTAGTATGTTGATCAACACTTTGTGACCAATCAGATTAGAGAATTCGCAGCGCTGTATATGTAATGATGATCATGAAATGATGCATCATGCAGCCCAAGTTTTCAAGTCTTGTCGTTGTTGTTGGAGAGTTGTTTGCGCGAGGGTAGAACGGCGAGGGTCTGTCGCATCGATATGTTCGTATCGGTTTCCACTTCTGAATCTGACTGACCGAAAGTGAGGTCGTCACCTAATCTTCAGCTGTCCAGTTCTGGTGAGGTTTTGCCCACTGTAACCTTAGATTCCTGTTCTTGTGTGACAAAAAGTAGAACCCAATGTGATTTTCTTCTTGTAGCACATCCACCTGGAGGTTTGATGTGTTGGCCATTCGGAGATGATTTTCTGTTTATTACAACGGTTGTAAAGAGGGTTTTTTTTTTAGTTACTGTATACTTTTCTATCGGCTCAGACGCTCAGTCTGACCGTTCTCTTCTGACCTCTCTCCTCAGCAAGTCGTTTTTGACTGGTTGCTTAAAAAGAAAGGGGTTCATGTAGAAGTCTGTAGCTAAAAATGAAAATATAATTCATAAATCATTTCAATACAACCATGAGGTGATGGTAATCCATCCATCAATCCATTTTCCATACTGCTTATACTACACAGGATCACGGGTGAGCCTGGAGCCTATCCCGGTGAACTCGGGGCACATCCTGGACGGGGTGCCAACCCATTGCAGGGCAAATTCGCATGCAATTCCAAAATTCCAATCAGCCTACAACATATGTCTTTGCACTGGGGGAGGAAAGTGGAGAAAACCCCCAAAACATGGAAATGCCATGCACACAGAGCGGACGTGGGATTCGAACCCCCAACCCCCAACCGCAGAGGTGCAGGGCAAATGTATTAACCACTAAGCCACTGATAGTAACATCATACGTAGAATGAGTAGAATCTGTAGAATAAAATGTTCAGGAATAAAATGCTCTAATGGCTTGAATAAATTACACCGGTACATTTTTGGCATATTGTTCTTAAAATGAAATCTGTTCTGTGATCATAAGGAGGTCCCTGGAAACTCTTGTTCTTGATGCAGAAAAGCTGAGAAAATTTGCTCTATAGCTCATCAATAGATCATGTAGATCATCAATCAAAAGGTTCTTTGGGAAAGCAAAAACATTTCCTCACTCTAAGAAACTTTTTCTTGCACAACAAAGTTCATTTACTGTTAAATAGTGCTTTGAAAACACGAGCCAAAATTCAGACCTCGAGGTCAATGCAGGAAGCCTTCCTGCCTCTGCCAGTAGATGGCGGTGTTGTGCAGCTCTGCGTACTAATACCCTCCTGCTGCAGATGGAATTATTCAGCATTAGAGCTCTCGGAGGCATCCGTTCTCACAGGGAGGCCGTGGGTGGACACGCGTAGCTGCCCAGACAAGACTCCGCTCTCTGGGGACGAGTTCAGGACGAGCGTCCCGTCCCTCCCTCCCTGGTGTTCTCTCCTCCCTGCCACTTAACAAACTGCACTGTGCTCCTCACTCCTCACTGAGTCAGTCCATGTTAACCATCACATTAGTCTCCACAGGCGGCAGCTGGACAGCAGACCCAGGCCACTAAATGCACAGCGGTTGATCATCAATAGTGCATCCCCAAGCCATCATTACAGAGACGTTGAGCTGATCGCACGGTATCAGGAATGTGATGTGGATGAATTAGGATGCCAGTGCTCTACGGTGTCCTCTATGTACTGTATTGTATTTTTAATGCTGCTAGGCATTCTGCTGTCAATAATTGATAGCTTTTCTGTCTGAAAGCCTCAAGAGGCCTCGGTCACTTTTTTTTTTCTTCTCCTAATTTTAGCTCTGATTTCTTCTTGTGCTCTAGAACAGGTCACTAGTAAACATGAGGATACCTTAAAGGAAAACTCCACCCTGAAACACATGAAATATGTTTAGATTTAAATGTTTGTGATGTGCTAAGATGTTGGTCAGTGCTGTTTTTTTTTATTATTATTATTATTATACACGTAAGAATTTAGCAGTTGTATGTGTCAGTGATGTGACAGTGATGTTCAGTGTCATATTAATGAGAAATCCAGTGTTGCATTGAATCCAGAACGCATTGCAGCTCCGTGATGCAGTTGTGCTAAGACTCAGCTTGGCTAGTTAGTGAGAAACAAAATGGCGAGTGTGATGGAGTCAAAACCAGTGGTGGTTAATGGTTAAGACTCTGGGTTACTGATCAGACGGTCAGGGATTCAAGCCCCCTTGAGCCCCTTGAGCAAGGCCCTTAACCCTATCTGCTCCAGGGGTGCCATTTCATGGCTGACCCTGCGCTCTGACCCAACTTCCTAACAAGCTGGGATATGTCAAAAAATGCATTTCACTTTGCTATATGCGACAAATAAAGGCTGCTTCTTCAAAAATTGCGGTATTATCTTGACTGTTGAAGCACACCGATGATGAGATGAGAGAGCTGGACAGACTGAAGCACTGCTGCATCATTCTCTCTTAAGGTAGGCAGTGAAGTGAAGGCTAAATACCACTTGCGCTCGGTACTATCAACATGTAGTAATGTAGCATTGTGGGTAATGTAGGAAACTTGTAACCAAACCGAAAACACAGACCAATTTGTCAATGAAGTAAACCGAGATTTCCATTGCAGAATAAATCTCGGACGTCAGCGTTAGATCACGAGTTAATTCTAAAGATTAATATGCAAGTTGTTCAAGGTGGATTTTTGTCTCTCCCTTTAAGCTTAGAATTACAGGCGTCAGCATCACTGCTGTGAAAATTGAGTCCTGATTTGCGTCATCACATTTCCGACCCTGTGTACGTCTGCATAAACTCCTATTTAGTCCTGCTTCAACAACCCCACTAGAAGTGTAAGTGTGTATGTGTGTGTGTGTGTGCGTGTGTGCGCGCTTTGGTCCCATCTCTGTCTGCCATGAATACAGATCAGCGTCGTGTCGTCTCTGGAGCTGTAGCCTGTGTATGTATTCAATCAGCGCTTTAGCTCTGTGTACCCGCACTGAAGGGCTTCTGCATATACGCAACTGAATAAACAATGGCCTTCTGTCAGGAGACAGCTGTCAACAGACCACATGTCCAGCACCACACTTTACTACACAACCAAGCCCACCGAGTGTCTGTGTGTAAGCGTGTGTGCAAGACCAGCGTCTTCCTCCATCTCCAATGCACTATTGGTAGTGGATCAGTAAAATTCAGATAATTGGTCACTCACGGCAAATACATTTTCAAGAATTAGGCAGGTTTATGATCCAGATGTGCAAGCGTACGCCGCTGCTAATTCACCACACCAGCCAGGATGTGATGATAGTTGGAATCTTTGCCAATGGGCACATTTGTCTGAGGTAAAACAGGTGATTATATTTAATGAGAGTAATAAGATGAGCGCTTCGGGTTTGAGAGGTCAGTAAACGGCAGCGACTTTGGATTTCAACAGGAGAAAATTGTTGAATTACTTCAAAGGTCTACTGGGAGAATGTTAAATATGAAGGCGGTGCAGAATGACGTGCCAGTTCAGATAGGGTTTATTGCTGCACATCTCAGATTTGTTGTTCAAGACTATTTTTATTTTTATTTTTTTTATAACTTTTCTAGCGTTTTTGTTTGATACCCAGAAAAAAGTTCAAATGATTTACCCTGATTTACCTCTGCTAAAGTCTGAGATCCACTCGAACGGTTTTCCTTATATTTTGTATGTTACCTAAATTTAAACTATAATTTTACAGTCATACGATTTGCTCACATTGATTTGAGCTCAATCTGTGAGCCGAATGTTAAAGGGAGCGTTCCGTTTAAAATTTCGGTTTTATTTGTGTAGCTCTTCTCACAATGGATGTTGACACAAAGCAGCTTTGCAGAAGTCAAGGTCAAGATCTAGATCTCTAATCAGCAAATCAAAGGTGTGATAGTGAGGGGGTGGGAGGGGTGGTTGGGGAGCTCCCTGAGAGGACATAAGGGAGAAATCTTCTGTGTATTTGTGTAATGCTTGTATGTAGTGCTGCATATATTTGGAATAGTGCTAATTGGAATTTTCCACTTTGTGATCACATTCTCATTACTGCTGGTTCTGGTGTGTGTATTAAACACCGTAGCCTTCGTTCCCTCGAGGCTTCAGTTTGTACCCCATTAAGGATTTTATGTCTCTGTGGTCTGCGTTCCTTTTCCACCTGAAGAAGCTGAACGGATATGCAGATGTGCTACAGTGCTGAGCTTCGATTCAGCAGTAAGAAATAATGCCTGGAGATGTTTTACTAGCTTTAGCGTGTATTCTAGCTGCTGCTATCATCCTGACCTGTCCTGTGACGACTGTCGTCAAACACACACACACACAAACACACACACATCCTCGCATTCTTCTTTTGACTTTGTCAGTGTCCCAGCTCTGTGCCTCTTCACTGCAGGAGTTCTGACAGAGTCGCTCCACTACTCTCACTTACACACTCACACACTCACACACACACACACACACACACACACACACACACACACACACACACGGAACTATACACACATTGACGCACACTCTTCCCTTTCCCATTCTCATTTTCACTCCCAACTCTGTGGCTCAGTCTCTCCCTCTCTCGCTCTCGCACACTTTCTCTGTGTCTCTTTCTCTTTCTCTCACTCCATCCCTCTCTCCCTCCCTCTTTTGCACTGCGGCAGAGCAGTGTGGCTCCGTTGCCAAGGCAACTCCTCATTCGCAACCCCCTTCCCACACACTCACACACGCACACACGTATACACATACACCCTTCACTTCAGACCAGCGAGACAATAAAAAGCTGCCAGCAAGACTGAATTAAATGTGTGGCAGGAGCTCCATGGATAGGAGGCAGCGACTGGGATGCCAGTGGGGGTACAGTGGAAAGCGAGAGAGAATATCAATGAGAGGCAAAGAGCATTAAACAGAGGGATGAGGGACATCCAGAGAGGTTGAAAGGTTATTTATTTGTCTCCGAGAGCGAACGCCATATGTGGAGCGTGGCATAAGTGTGCCAAAGGCGGTGCGTTTGCTTTAGGGGAGGAGGGAGACTAATGAAAGGAGGGAAATTAATGAAAGCAAGGAGGGGAGGGTAGGGGGTGGAGGAAAGAGGGAGACTCCTCACTGACTGCTGGTCCACTTAGTTATTCATTGGAGCGCCGCGTGTAATCCCAGCATGCATTGATTCGACAGTGGGCCCAGAATGCGGCCCTGTGGGACCTCGCCACAGCCGAATGCAACATATGGGACCCAGTGTTAATGATGGGATGGGGCGGGGCTTAGTCACGCCCTGAAGGACCAGGGGGGCTTACAATATGATTAAAGCCATGTTTGGAGACAATTAACGGCCCTTCAAGTCACGCGCCGCGGGCCCCTGGGACAGCGGGGGAGCAGGGAGTCGCTGGTGGGAGAGTGAGGTACCAGCTGAGCTCCCGTTCTGGTTCAGGTGGCACTTTCAATCTTAATCTTAATCCTTAATACCACCTCCTGTCCCTCCCCCAGCCCTCCCTCCTTTTCCACACTGAATAAATCATGTGCCAATTGCGAGCATCTCCTGTTAGAGCTCACACAGACATGCATGTACACACACACACACACACACACAGATGTCTCTGGCCTCATTACAGCACTTCTGTTGGGATGCTGAGATTTTGGCGAGCTGGCGTTTTTTTAATGAGATGGCCTTTCCTTCGATCTGTCTATTCATCTGTCTATCTGTCTCTCTATCCATCCATCTGTCTGTCTGTCTATCTGCCCATCCAGCCATCCATCTCTGTATGTCTGTGTCCGACTGTCTATCAATCTATCCATCCATCTATCTATCTCTGTATGCCTAAGTATCTGTTTGTCTGTCCATCTATCTATAAGTCTATCTGTCTGTCCCTGTATGCCTAAGTATCTGTCTGTCTGTCTGTCTGTCTGTCTGTCTCTGTATGCCTAAGTGTCTGTCTGTCTGTCTCTGTATACTTAAGCATCTGTCTGTCTGTCCATCTATCCTTCCATCCATCCTTTGTTTCTGTCTGTCTGTCTGTCTGTCTGTCTGTCTGTTCATCCATCCATCCATCCCTTGTATAAAATAGACTATCTTGTTTACAGTATGTAAATATATAGTAAATATGTATATGCTGCAGAGCGAAGAAAGGAAGAAATACGAAAATAAAGAAAGGATGATATAGTGGAAGGTAAAGGAATTAAATAATAAAAGGGAAAAGCAACAGTCTTGACCTCTTGTATTGTCTCCTCCCATTTTCCCCCTTCCCCTCCTCCAGTCTGCCCTGGACATGCTCCCAGTGCTCCCAGTGGAAGCAGTCACTGCTGGGAGACGAGTCTTCACACAGCTGCTCCCTGGCCTAACTCCCTCCCTCTTGCTCCCTCTGACACACGTATAGACGCACCCATGCACACAGTGTATATCCGTGTTCCTGCACTGTTCATACTCTTCAATATACCCTGTGTGTACGTAGTAGTATTTGAAATTCTTGCGCAATGTTTCAGTCTCTATCTCACACTCCCATTCAGATTCTTTGTCTCATTGGTCCTCCCTCCCTCCTTCTACCCATTTCCACACACACACACACGGCATCCTCCTCCACCTCATCGTCCCTCGGGTTTGCAGGTCCAGAGCAAATATTTGTTTGTGCAGCGTTCCATTTCAGCCGATTTTGGAAAGGTGGGGGCAAATAGAGCTAGACATTAGAGCAGATAGTCACTGAGAGCACGGAAGAGTAAGGGAAGAAATGGAGAACGAGTGAATGGCTGCATACATGTAGCGCTCCATTTCTCTCTTTGCACTGTGTAACGTATTGTAATGGGGCTGGCCTAGTTTTAAGCCTTGGGCGATGCAGCAGTGCCTCCAGCTTGCATTGTGGAATAAACGAGGAGAGCATTACATCATATCCAGACAGGAATCTGTGCTCACCAGTCGTGTGTGTGTGTGTGTGTGTGTGTGTGTGTGTGTGTGTGAATGAGAGTACTCTGTGTGCAACAGTGTATGAATTCACATATGTTGTTAGACAAAGAAAAAAAAAAAACAGATATCGGATCCCAGATGTTACATTTTGGCATGGTATATATTTTTGTCCTTTTGTCCTTTCTTTTGCTTTACTTGCGCAGTTAAAGTGAACAGACCCAACAGGACCTTGTGCAACAAAACAGCACATAATAAATAATGCTACAGGATAATGTGTGGTAAAGCAACAGGACAAGTGTAACACAGGGTTTCACACTAATATACTATGGTATTTGAATTCTAGGCACATCATGGAGTATTAAAATGAATTTGTTATAAAGACGGGGAGGGACGGAGGTCGAGCAGGTAGCGTCGTCGCATCACAACTTCACAAACTTTTCAGTAGGTGTATTGTTGTCTCTAGGTTATCCCTAGGTGTGAATAACTGTGTGAATGTGTGTGTCTGGTGCCTTGCAATGCACTGGCATGTATTTGTGTATTCCTGTCTCACACCCCTGTGTTCCCAGGATAGGCTCTGGATCCACAGAGACCCTGACCAGGATAAAGTTCTTACTGAATATAAATGAATGAGTTTTATAAAGAGGAAATAGCTTCTAAGAGTATTGTGTGTCACCCAAATCAGATATAGACACTATGTTCTTCATCGATCTGGTCCTGTGTTACTTTCGTATGTTTGTATACCCCAGCAATGTTGAATTCTTGATTCTGACTGATCTGACAGTAATTCTGGCTGTAATTCAAATCCATCCATCTGTCCATTTTCCATACCGCTTATCCTACACAGGGTCATGGGGAGCCTGGATTCTATCCCAGGGAACTCTGGGCACAAGGTAGGGGACACCCTGGATGGGGTGCCAACCCATTGCAGGGCACAATCACACGCTATAGACAATTTAGAAATACCAGCCAGCCTACAGCTCATGTCTTTGGACTGGGGGAGGAAACCCCCAAAGCACGGGGACGACATGCAAACTTCGTGCCCACAGGGCGGAGACGTGATTCGAAACCCCCAACCCCAGAGGTGCGAGGCAAATGTGCTAACCACTAAATTCAATCACTGTAATTCAAATCACAGGTCTATATTAATGCGCTCATTCTAATGCATTATTTTTTCTGTAGTGACGACTTGCACAGGACCATTTTATGGTGGACGCACCATCTAAACGGATTAAAACTGCGCATAATTGTTGATATGGTGATATTATTGTGAGGAGATGTTTATTTGGCATGTTTGGAAGGAGTCTACAGTGTCAGCACTTTGTAACAGGGCTTTGCGCTTTCTGGCTTCTTAGTAACATGATAAGCTGCATATTTTTTTTTTTTCTTCATCTGACTAACTTCACTAAAGATGATGGTGAGGGAACGACTTGTTTTATGGATGTTCCACAACATTACATGTAAGTGTAAACAAATAAAATGTTTGTAGTTCTTTAATCAGTATTAGAATGATAGTTCTCAGCAAATTACTATGGTATAAGATGAATAAACCACTTAGGAGTGATAACATCACTATGCCGTCATTTTACATAGTAATTACAAAATCATACAAACATTCATTTGATCAGAGTCTGAAAAAGAAGAAATACTGGAATTATGTGCAAAGTCTCTCCAACAAACCAATCAGACAAAACATTGGGAAAATCAGGACAATGGTAGAGTGGGACAGCTGCAGTGAGAAGGGGTGGTACATTGATGCTAGAAGATTGATATATTAAATTGTGTATATATGTTAAAAACGTGCACAATTACCCTGCACTATTAAGCATTATAGTTGTATTATTTAGTATTTTTTGTGTTAAACGTTACAAAGAAAGGCTATTTCTATCCCCTGTCCTCCACTGACAGCCCAGAAACATACATAAATTCCAATGTTGCGTGTCCCAGGAGAAGACGTGGTTTTTATATATATATATATATATATATATATATATATATATATATATATATATATATATATATATATATATATATATATATATATATATATATAAAATATAAATATATATATATATATATATATATATATATATATATATATATATATGTGTCCTTTTCCTCATATAATTTTGCATCATATTTTGGGGGTTGTGGAAGTAGATGATTGGCTCATTGTGGGGAAAGTGGAAACCACCAGCTCCTGCTCTCTCACAGTTCCTCTCTTGGAGGTGAGAACTTTCTTGGTTTCATTTTGGAAAAATAACACAGTGTCTATATTTGAGAGGAAGCAAAGGGCCGTTTCTTTTATTTCCCTGTGATTTAGCCGATTTGTTTTTGCTGTCTCTGTTGTGTTTGAACGTTAACTACAGAGATAAGTCGAGTCAAGTCAAATTTATTCATAAAGCACATTTACAGACAACAGCAGTTGATCCAAAGTGCTGTACAAAACATTATAATTCATCACGTTAAATAAGATTATGATACAAAGAATACAAATACGGTTTAAGAGAATATTTAAAAATGGCTAAAGACCTCACTGTTCCAAAGTTTGGGACCAACCGCAGAAAAGGCTCAATCACCCTTTGTCTTAGTACATCTAAACGCTCTAGTAAGAGAATAAAGTTGAGAAAGGTCGATGATGTACTGTGGAGCAGAACTAGAAAGAGTTTTGTATTCATAAATTAGAATTTTTAAATCAATTCTAAACTCGACAGGAAGTCAGTGAAGAGATGCCAGAATAGGGGAAATATGATCCCTCTTTTTGGTCCCTGTTAAAAATCTACCTGCTGCATTTTGCACAAGCTTCAGACGTGATAAGGCAGATTGAGGAAGGCCAACATACAAAGAATTACTGTAGTCCAGCCGTGATGTAACACCAGCATGAATCACAGTTTCTGGGTCTTTTCTTGAGAGAAACTGTTTTAACCTTGCAATAGATCTTAAATGAAAGAAGCTTTCCTTAACAACAGCACTGATTTGTTTATCAAAGTGCAAGTTGGAGTCAAAAAGAACTTTTTGACATACGTATTAGCAGAGAGAGGACCACACTGGGCCTCAAGAGCAGAAGAAACAGAAGGGGAGCCCAAAATAATGACTTCAGTTTTGCTTTCATTTAACTGCAGACAATCGTTAGCCATGCAAACATTTAATGTCCTCAAGACTTTTAAAAAGTGACCCAAAAGGACTGATGCCATTTGCCCTAACTGGCAAATGTAATTGGGTATCATTAGCATAGCAATGAAAGGAAATATCATATTTCCATGAAATTGAACCCAGGGGAAGCATATAAAGGGAAAACAACAGAGTACCCAATATGGAGCCCTGAGGAACACCACACGATAAGGGGGCCCACAAAGAAGAGAAATTCCCTAAGTTTACTGTGAAAGTAGAGATGAGCTGAGACATTAATCAGTCATCTGTATGTTCTGTCTCTTCGGTTTTTGTCAGGTGATGGAAAAGGCAGGGAAGATGAACAAAAGGAGACATGTATGTAGTTTGCATGGAAACGTGTAAAAACATCACTTGCTGAACAAGTGATTTTTTTTTTTATTGCATAAGTCAATTTAATTTCCAGCAGGAAATTTTTTTTAAGGCACATCTTCTCTTGATCATTTACATAACGCACATAAAGTCAGAAAAACGACCTTCTGTGTATACCTACACAGCAAGTGTTATTTAAAAAAGTTTCCATTGCAGATTTGCCATAAGACACTACCTGAAGCTAGTTATGCTGAGTAAGAGTAAAATGTAAATGCGTGTGCTGCATGCTTGAGTGGTTTGTGTATATGTGTGTGTGTGTGTGTGTGTGTGTGTGTGTGTGTGTGTGTGTGAGCATGCTTGTGTACACGTGTTTGTTTATGAGTGCTGGGATCCAGCACCGGCTGACTCAGCTGTCGAAGGGGCTGGGGCACGTGCGACGAACAGGACCTACTAGCAGCTGGCACGCTGCCCCGCTCCAGGCCGTGGCCGTCATCAGGCTCGTAAGACAACCGAGCAAAAGGCTGTAGGGAGGCAGAGACGAGGGGAATAACACACTGCATAACCTCCAAGAGGAACTCTCAGCAAAAATTCAAGAGCAGTTTGTCAGCAGAGTGCTGGTGTGGTAAAGAAATGCAGACGCTTTTACTAGCCAGTCAGGTCACTCATTAATACATCCTGGTGGCAGTGAGACTGAAGAAAAGGTTCATCTGTGGATAATGACTTTCATTGAAGTACCTTTCAGTGGTGTAATGATGTAGTGATGAAACTGTGGCGTCTTACTTGATATTCATATATCTTAGTGTTGATTTACTATTTTATGTAGCGTAGTGTAACAGTGTTTTAGTATGGATATACACAGCTTTCTATCATAGCCAGCATGAACTTTTCAGCAATTACTGCTACGGTAGCTCTTCTGTGGGATCGGACCAGGCGGGCTAACCTTTGCTCACCACGCACATCACCCTGTCACCGGTTCACTGGTTGTGCTTCCTTGGACCACTTTTGGTAAGTAGTATCCACTGCATACCAGGAACACCCCACAAGACCTGGTGTTTTGGAGATGCTCTGACCCAGTCGTCTAGCCATTACAATTTGCAATTTACCCCATATCAAAGTCACTCAGATCCTTACGCTCGCCCATTTTTCCTGATTCCAACACATCAACTTCGAGAACTGACTGTTCACTTTCTGCCTAATATATCCCACCCCTTTACAGGTGCCACTGAATTGAGATAATCCATATTATTCACCTCACCTCTCAGTGGTTTTAATGTTTTGGCTGATCTGGGTACCACTGAAGACTGGGAATGGAAATAAATCACGAAGCCAACCTACATATTTGTTTCAATCCCTCGTCTCGGGTTTATTGGTATGACTGGTAAATTAGATTTCGGCTTCAAGTTTTGCTGGTACACCAGTGTCACATTCTATAACACGCTGTTGTGTCTCTGTTATCTATTCAGGCGATTAGGGAAACAGCTAAACTCAGGATCTTATTCTAGCTGTATTTATGGAGCTATATATTTTTTTATTACTCTAGCTCACACAAGCCACATGTGTTTCAGTTTTCTCACTTGAGCTTTTTTAATTCACACCCAAGAGTTTGGTAAGTTTGTGTTAAACCGTAAACGCCGAGTGAGCTGTAGAAAACCTTTGCTGCATTTGACTTGGCTTGTATGTGGTAATTCGCAGGTTGGAATAACCTTATTTATTACCTCGGCGAATTTCACATACAAAGTAGGGAAGAAGAAAAACACGGACGCACCCATGTCCGTCTTTTCTTAGCAATATACTAGCCAGCTAACTGTGAGGTATTTTTTCCTCCTCAAACAGTGAACTGTATAGTCAACATTTTAGATTTAACAAGTGACTATGTCTGTGTGGATATATTTTAAAGCAAATATTGTGTATACAGTATAACTCCTTTAAAATGTAAGAATTGCCATGTTGATTTGAAATCACTCCTTAAACAAGGAGGAAACTCGTCATTGAGAAGACTAACCCAAGTTGCTGAGTAGGAATTTCAAATTGAGGGAGTGTTACCTCTGGCTTTTTCTGGTTGGAGGTTGGGAATTACTCACTCAAGTTGTGACCTTGAGTTGCATGTAGCAGTCTTTTTGAAAATCAATATTGCACAAACCTACAGCGTACATTTTTTGCAGGTGCTTCTGCATAAAGAAATACCATGTGTGTCTAGAATGGTTTTAAAGCTAATAATACCTATTCTGTCCCTTTCGCAGAAATGACGTATAAATACGTGTGAGTTGATCTGTAGTTCAGAAAACTCTGAATGAAAACAAACCTGAGATGACTGCGCCTTCCCCAGCTGTGCCCAAAAATCTATCCCGGGTATAGACTCGGACTCAAGTATTTGGGACAACTGTAAAAATTCCCTTGGTCTGTCTTAAATAAAGACATTTCATATATATATATATATATATATATATATATATATATATATATATATATATATATATATATATATATATATATATATATATATATATATATATATATATATATATGTGTATGTATGTATGTATGTATGTATGTATATATATAATATAAAATGTATATGTGATATATGCAATCTCTCCCAAGATAGCTAATTAGTGTCCTTACTTATCTGCTCCATTAAGTCCTGACTTGTATTTGTACTGGAATAATGGCATGGATTTTTATCAATATTGACATGACCGAAAAGCACAAATCCTTTCTCAAATAAATGATGTGGACACTGAAATAAATCCTGAGTCTCACCTTTTCCCCAGTCCTGCTAAGTGATTGCTTCTTTGTCCAAGCTCAACTAATGAAAGGAACGGCTTAGGAAGGCTTCAGAGGCTTGGGACTTGACCTGTCACTCAGCTAATCCAGAGCTTTAGGAACTCGTTACAAAGGCGGACTCTACAAGGAATTGAGCATTTGAGGCAGGTTTGCCAGTTTGTCTTAGAAACTGCTGAAAGATAGGTAGTGTATGGCATTCTGAGGCCTTGGATTTTACATATTATTTCTATTTATTCATTTGATAGGCAGAATATAATCCAAACATTGAGCTGATAATGAAACATGTGGGTTGGAAGAAATACTAGTAGTCAGGAGTGCTACACAGTTATGAAGCAAGGTATAAATAATAATTTGACAGTTTGTTATTATGTGGCCATGCCAGAGAGTCATTGGCATTAAAAACGTGCTGTAATATTCGTGTTTGTCTTAATCTTAATCTTACCCAAAGCTCCAGGTATTTTTGTGTGCACTTATCTGTCCGTAAGCTTCAGAATCTTGAAGGTTGCAGTCTGATTACTGCTCTGTGACCACATTTAGTGATGACAAGGACTCTCAAAGGCTAGAAATCTGTCCTATGATATTACGGTTTCGCTGACCTCAAAATACAGCCCCAATTCCAAAAAAGTTAGGAAGCTATGTAAAATGTAAATAAAAACAAAATGCAATGATTTGTAAGTCTCATAAACCCATATGTTATTCACAAAAGAACATAGAAAACATATCAAATGTTTAAGCTGAATAAATGTACCGTTTAAAGAAAAAAATAAGGTCATTTTGAAATTGATGGCCGCAACACGTCTCAAAAAAGTTGGGACGGAGGCAATGAAAGGCTGGAAAAGTACGTGTTAGTAAAAAGAAACAGCTGGAGGTTAATTGGGAACAGGTCAGTAACGTGATTAGGTATAAAAAGAGTATCTTCGAGAGGCAGAGTCTTTCAGAATTAAAGATGGGATGGAATCTGGATGGTACATTTCCTCAGTTTAAACATTTAATATGTTTTCTACGTTCTATTATGAATAACATATGGGGTTATGAGATCCGCATTTTACACAGCGTCCCAAATTTTTTTTTTAGAATTGGGGTTGTAGACTTTGGGAGTGATAAAAAAGAATCTCTAAAAATATATAGATTCAAACCACTGGAGCATGTGACAGGAAATCTAAAACCTAAACGCACTATCACAGTAGTATAATAACAAAATGAACTATAAGCAATGAAACTGTCAATAAAACAATGAAACCGTCAACAGAGATGAGAAAGACTGCAACACATCCATCATCCTGCCCTTATAAATACATTTTAAAAAACAGTGTAAATGGTGTTGCACAGCTACAAATGATGGTGATTAATCTGACAAGAACGTGATGCACCGAGGATGTTAATTATAAGTGGGCGGTTATGGCGGCTGTATACCAGTTATAAGGTGTGGCTTTTGTACTCCTATTAATACTGGTATGGAATAATAATGTGACAGAGTGAAAGACTGAACATTCGATGTGTGTTTTATTTCTATGTTACACACGACAATAAGCACAAATCCATATGATGAAGTCTTATAGAGGCAAAATATTGTCAGGCAGTTTTCTTATTGATGGGAAGCTAATGGCTGTTTAGTCTTATCTCTGCAAGGCTCTCCTTATTAGCTTAAATACACTCGGTACTTCAGTAGGTATGTCAGTTCATTTATGCAATTATCCAATCAGCCAATCATGTAGCAACAGCTCCGTGCATAAAGTCACGCATATACATGTCGTCAGGAGTTCCAGTTAATGTTCACATCAGATGTCAGAATCGGGGGCGGGGGGCGGGAGGGTGATCTCTGACATTGAAGTGACTCAGAAACTGCTGAACTCCTGGATTTTCACATGCAATAGTATCTAGAGTTTACCCAGGACGGTGTGGAAAAACAAAAAAACCATCCATTGAATGGTAGGTCTGCAGGCGGAAACGCGTTATTGATGATCGGAGGAGAATGACCAGACTGCTTCGAGCTGACAGGAACTCAAATGACCACTCTTTACAACCATGATAAGCAAAAATCGGAAGCACAACACACTGAGCTTTGGGGTGGAGTGGCTACAACTGCAGAAGATCACATTGGGTTCACAGATCACAGCCAGGAACAGGAATCTGAGGCTACAGTGGGCACAGGTTCAGTTGAAGACTGGACGAAGACCAGAAATGCGGTGCACAGATATTCATGGATATTAAGAACTAGGAAACTGCACCACTTTAGAGCTGTGTTGTTTTTAAAAAAAAAAAACCCTACAGATTTGCATGAATGATGGCTAGTGGTATCTGAAGCAGATGTTTTTCTGCTTTTTAAAAAAAAAAAATTATTTATATATATTTTTTTTACCTCAAACCACCACATTGGAGTTGTACAGCCTGAAGACTTTGTTGTTCTAGTGTTTCAGCCACAGCTTCAGTCTGTGAGAGCATTACAAAACCATTTAGGAGAAAATCAATCTGTCGACCTTGTCTCCTCCACCGCAGTGCAGTCCTACTAACAAGTTTCCACAAGTAATAAGAAGTGCTAGGAAGGAAATCTCCATGAGTGGCTTTTGTCTTTACTCAGTCATTAACAGTAGTGAAAGCAGTTTCTTGTCATTAAAAAAAAAAAAAAAAAAAAATATTTGGTGATTAAGATTTAAATTGAGTTGGGTTTATTTATTTATTTATTTTATATGAATGATTCGGGAGGACTTAGTCTGACGATATAGTAAACATTATGCATCCCTTGTTTTAATATGTATGATTGGCTGATTAATAATTTGGCCCAGCTCTGGTGATTAAATCTAATTTCAGCTATTAATTTTCCACCCTCACTAAAATCATGTAATCCTATATATTACTGTGTATTAAGCGTGAGAAATTTTCCAATGCTTACTTTTCCTGTGCAGTATTATATTGCAAATCCTCTGATAGACACCCCCCCCTTCTCTCTCTCCCTCCCTCTCTCTCCCTCGCTATCTATTGCTCAGTTTAACAGTCAGTACAAATAAGATTACTTTGTGCATACATAAATTTTTATAGCAGTAACAAAAAAAGTTTGGCTGAAAACAAACGGCTAAAAAAAAAAAAACCCAAACAAACACCAGCGTATAAATGAGATTGCGCAGTCAATAAGTACCAGGGTAAAATTATTTTTAAATTTCCTCCTTTGGGCAGTTGTTTTCATCTTTAGTAACCTGCAGGTGAGATATAAAACCATCTAAATAAAGGTCTGACAGTGGCTCTGGCAGTCTTGTGATCTGAAATTCGTACCATCAGGGCACTAGATTTAAAACTATCCCATGCAAAAGCACATGTGCGTTCATGAAAATACAGTTTATTGGAACGTCTGTACAATACATTCCACAGAGGCTCTTGACTAAATCTGTTTTGCTCTTATTCAGCTGTCCAATCTCAAAGCCCATTGATCTATTTATACATTGAATGAATTAATGAATAATTAATAATGACCGAATGAGTCTTTATTGATCACATATACACAACACAGTGAAATTCTGTTCTTCGCATGTCAAGAAGTTGGGGTCAGAGTGCAGGGTCAGCCATGATACAGCGCCCCTGGAGTAGAGAGAGTTAAGTGCCTTGCTCTTTTTTGCTGAGGGCCCAACAGTGGCAGCTTGTCAGTGCTGGGGCTTGAACCCAGACCTTCTGATGAGTAACCCAGAGCCTTAACTGCCAAGCTACCACTGCCCCACATTGATGCTGTATATTTCTGAACAGGGACTGTTTCCACAGCTGGAGGATTAAATGAATCAATTCAATCCATCGCAGTGCAGTTTTCTTACCATATCTGTGTGCAGACTGCTATAAATAGAGTGATATTTTACCTTAAAACAATATCAGACACAGTACCTAGAGATCCAAACAGTCTATAGACTGGTATCAACAGCGCTGTTCAATACTCAGAAGGCGTGAAGTGAGGAATAAAACATGAACAGACATGCTGTTATTGGAAAATAGTCAGCAGCAGGGTGGCGTGATGTGGCCCAACATGAAGCGGATTTACCGTCACTACCACGAAGTTGATTAATTTCTAATAACAGCACATCCTAAAGTGTTTTAGTCCTCTAATACCACACAGGTTTGTCAATGATTACAGTTTTTAAGTTATTAATGAGTGACACCTTGATGTTTTTAACTGTTTTTTTATTATTATTTTTTTTTATTACACTACAAATAAATAAATGCATAAATAATAATGATAATAATAATAATAATAATAATAATAATAATAATAGCTGCTCCTACAGGAATGATAACATGTTAGAAGGAGAGTGTTAATATAAACCTCAAAAAATTCATCCACACTTTCAGATTGAAGACTTCACCAGCACTGTGGTATAGTTTCCTATGACAGTGGAGCCGGCTGCAAGGTTTATATTAACACCCTCGTTGTAATACATTAATGTTTCTATAGTAACAATTTACCCAGGGATTAGTATGATGGATGCTCCATATAAATGGTGTAATTGTTGGCACGGTCGCTTTTTCTGTAAGAACATGTTTATTTAGCATTATTATAAGGAGTCTAGTGTCAATGACATGAGAAAGTGTTCAGATGACTTTGTGGTTTCTCGGTAACATGACAACGTTGTCTTTATAAACATTAATAGAGTGAATAAAAGAGTCGCTGGGACAGGAACTAACTTACTTTCCAGATGTTCCACAAGATGTCCATATTAATGTATTAAAAAGAACGATGTGTTGTCCTTCGGTTGTAATCGTTAGCAGATTGCTGTGCTATAAGAGCAACGAAACACTTCGGGACGTGCTGTTTATAGGAAAATAAAAAGGAAAATAATTCTGTAATATTTTACAGATGATTGAGAGCATAGCGCTCCTTTTCACACTCTGCTAGTTTCCATGACAGAAGAGCTGCTGTGAGTCATCTTTATCCAGAACACAAAATTACAGCTAGTGAAATACAAGAAATGAATTAGGCATGACATTAACGATTAATCGTCTTTACATGATAAGTAGAAGTAAATACATAATCATAATCTAGAACAAATGGGTTTAGGTTGTTAAAACAAAACAGGATGGAGATCAGGAAACATGGCTCACTAGTGCAAACTCAGGCAAGGCCTTGCACAGATCAGTAACAGTACAGGGGCTATATATACACAGACTGAGGTAACATGACAGGATGCAGGTAAAAATAATGTTCTGGGGAGCCACACCGAGTCAAAAAATGGACTTTTAGAGAATGGGGAAAATAAATTTCATATTGCGTAATATTTCATATTTATATCAAACTGATATTGAGGCTCTGGGTATGTGTCAGTATCCGATACTGACTCGATACTTCCACACTTTTAAAGACATCAGAAATTTGAGCAAACTTTTCTGTTACAGAAAGTGCAGTATTTCGGAGTAAAACAGCATATTTCTGTGGGAATAATATAAATGCGGTCTTTGGTTTTATCCATCTTGATTTGATTGACTTGTGAAAATGAAACGGTCAGATCTAGATGCTAACTTGTCCTCTGATGGGAAGTGCAGCTCACATCCTGGTATGAATGGACTTCAGTGGAATTTCTGTTGTTAGATTTGTAGAAAATAGTAAACTTATTTTCTTTTTTGGGTTAAATTGAGACATAAAAAACCCAGAAATTTGTTGGTTGTTTAAAGTCCCACTGAAGTGCCTTGTAGCGTTATTCGATATGCTGATGTAATTTCCACTGAAACAGGAAGTCAGGGCAGGATATATCGAGTGGCTCCTCCCCCATTTTTAAAAGCTTACAGAGTTTAGCTTACCTCACAGATAGAAAACCTACAACTCTACTGTTGGGGGCGGGACACTTCAGATTCCAGAGAGCATTTGATTGGACAGAAAATCTGACGAGAACCTGAAATGCAGGATGATGTCATCAAAGTTGTTGGCCCATATTGGTGGTAGAGAGACTGTAAATTTTGAATGCATATATCTTCTAAATACAAATCTTGCCATTGTTTTGGAGCCCACTAGCTTATAGATAACCATAACCATAAGGCTAACATATTCATAATAAAATCTGCAAACTTCAATTTTGATTTCATGGGGAATTTAAGTATTGACCCCTCTAGGTCAGTATTTGTCCGATATCATCTTTTTATGGCTGGATCCTGATATTTTCACCCATTCTTCTTGGCAAAATTGCTCAAGCGCCGTGCGATTGGATAGAGAACATTGCTGAACATCAAATTTCAAGTCTAGCTACAGATTCTCAATCAGATTGAGGTCTGGGCTTTGACTGGGCCGTTCTTATACCGTCAGGTTCTTGTTTATGAACCACGCCAGTGTAATTTTTGCATTTTGGTTGTTATCCTGGTGGAAGTTGAAGTTCTGCCCCAGTCTGAAGTGTCTTGCACTTCTCCATGCATAAGTGGTTATTTAGAGATGGATAAAAAGTCACTGCTATTGCACCGTAGTGGGATTTTACTGCCGAGAAGAATTTTGACGTTTTTGTCATAGTTGGGGTTAGAGCGTCACTGCATTTCTGTAATTTGTCTGAAAGAGATGCTTGTTTTCCCCTGAAGCTACAGACCTCTGTCTAGCTAGCTAGCATTTGCCGATGTGTACTTTTTCTTTCTGTCAACAACCATGCATTTGTATGGGAAGGAAAATGTATAGTCTGTTCTGGTGCATTGCTCATGCTGATATTTGGTGTATAGATACGTTTTAATTTGCCATGTTTGTTAGCGATGTACTGAATAATGATTTTAGATATGCTTTTAAAAAAAACTCTTGGCACTGGTAGGTACTTTGGTTCTCTAGTCTGTGCAATGGAACAAAAAGTACAAAGTCATAATTACTGGCTTAAGGAGTTACAGATGAATCGTACACAAGCTGACCAAAAAAATAGCTGAGTTGGAATTTAGGTTGTCTTTAATAACCAAGCTAACAATCTTCTTTTGGCAAATTATGAGAAACATCAAAAGATCAGAGGTGTTTATCGAGTATTCTACAGATAAAATTAGCGGGCACTCCTATTCCTGTGCCTTAGTGTTGCTGACCTTTTAATGTTTATATATAACGTGTGTGAGTGTGTTTTGTTTTACTTCCATCCACAACCAAAGTGCAGAAAGAAATGAAACAAACTGATGGTAGTCATATAGTTAGATGACCTTTGTAGCAATGATAGCATCGCTTGCAATATGCTCCAGTGTTAATTAATATCGCCTTTTATCAGCTGTGTGCTAAAATGTCACTGCATATTTGATTTGCTTAATAAACTCACTGGGATAATAAACTTTGTTTCATAAAGTGTTGATTCATATTTATACCTATTTGACGGTCACTGCACAGAAATGAAACTCTGTGCTTCCCCTACATCTCTCATGGGATTTGCACTGGAAGAATTTACGATGATTGGTGCCTGAGTGATACCATCCAACCATTCATCCATCCATCCATCCATCTATTTACCATACTGCTTATCCTATACAGGGTCGTGGGGGAGGATCCTGGAGCCTATCCCAGGGAATTCAGGGCACGAGGCGGGGGTCACCCTGAATGGGTGATGCCAATCAGCCTACACTACACAGCCTCAATCCCTGAAGCATGGGGAGAGCATGCAAACTCCATGCACACAGGGCAGAGGCAGGATTCGAGCCCCCAACCCCAGAGGTGTTTATTGCCTTTGTTATAATAATGATAATGAGTCTTTATTGGTCACTTATACATTACAGCACAGTGAAATTCTTTTCTTCGCATAAGTTGGGGTCAACGCGCAGAGTCAGCCATGATATGGCGCCCCTGGAGCAGAGAGGGTTAAGGGCCTTGCTCAAGGGCCCAACAGTGGCAGGTTTGACAGCACCGGCGCTTGAGCCCCCAAATTTCTGATCAGTAACCCAGAGCCTTAACCGCTAAACCACCACTGCCCTGTTATGATCAGTTATTGCATTTAGTTCTCGGGTACTAGTTCCCATCCTTAGTGCATGATCTGTGTCATGTGCCAGTTAACATCACACGTTAACAGTAGTGATTGGGAGTTGACTCACATTGGGAGCTAACTTGCATATCTGAATTAATAGATGCTTTCACCAAAATGCATTTGGATCTGATTCGTTTGGCACAGAGTAAGGATTTAGAGACCGTTCGAGTGAAAATAGTGAGATGTGTTTTTGAATCTTTTCTGTGACTGAGGCACTGTGAGGTTTCAACAACACTGCTTATTGTTATGAAGTTTGTAGTGTATTCAGGAAGTGAACAGGATAAGTTAAGTTATTTGACTTCGTGCAGACACAGCAGGCACAATAATAATAAAATAATAATGCAGGATTTTTGCTGGTTCTGTCAGTGCAGGTTTGGTTTTACATTCATCTAAATAGACTTTAAAACAAAGATGTTGCAGACTATAATGTTAGCCTATACTGTAAATTAGAATGTAGGGTAAAATTTCATCCAACGATTTAAGTGATAGGCAAAGATCGACGTCTTTACCCAGACGAGGAATCGTTTGGGAGCCAATAGAGACTGCTTGATTGCCTTGACTGGCTGCAAAGAGCCAGAAATCCCATCACTGTTAGAAACGGAAACAATTAGAAATGTCTTTCTTTCTCCCCTCGCACAACTCATGTTGCTAAAATAGGAGTCAGTAGTAAATAAAGAGCGAGCCATAAAATATAGCTGTTGGACAACGACAGCCTCAAAACCATACCAAGCACCTGGGATTCTCATGTTTCTCAGCCCTGTATCTCAAAACCTCAAAACACTCTTTTTCAGGCCGTGTACAAAACGGTAAATGTTCTGAATGTTATGCTGTCCATGACCTGTGACCCTGGAAATAATGAGGTCTTGCACAGTAGCATTTCTGCTGTCTGAGCTGAGAGCACACACGCTAACCATGGCAGCATTTCTTAAAGACTAAAAGCAGAGGAACAGAATGAATGTGCCGGGGTAGGGGGCGGGTGGTGGTGGGGGGAGGGTATGGGGGTTTGGGGGGGTTCAGGATTGGAGGGGAAGCTCTGTCCCCAGACAGCTGCTGCGGTGGGACCAGAGAGCAACACGACTCAGCCAACCAAGCTGCACTAATTGAGATGTAATAGCTTCCTAAATTAGCCTGGCATTAATGTTTATCCTTTGGAGGTTTGGTTTCTGTCTCATTGATCAAGGGAGCATGTGAAAAGAATAAACATACACAGAGGCATTTTTAAATACTGAATGCTGTTTTTACCGTCTAATAATCAGGGAATGCTGATCTGGCACTGGCTCTGCTTTATATACATTGTATTTCTAAGAATTTTTCAGGCAAAGACCGATCCAGTTACCATTCCTAATTTCCAGAAAACATCTCCTTGTTTTATAGTTCTGTAAAGGTTAATGAATAACATGACATGCATTTATGTAGATTATTATCTTATATTATTATTAGCTTTTTCTGAAGGGAAACTGAGCCCTTTAACATAAGGCTGGTTTTAGGTTTTTACGCTGTTTAGCTCTTTTCCCGTTCAGACTCTCATCATTTTCCATCAAGCGTCTTAGGTTCAGAGAGTGCCGTTATTTTGGAGCGTCGGAGTGGAATCAAAAACCAAACACGGAAAGCAACCTTTAATTTGGAAGAGATTAAATGCAAATGGCAGTCAGCGTTGAATTCAGTGGAGGTTTTAGCTAAACGGAACGCTGTGTTACTTCGATTTTATCCTGCATTAGGATGAGGTTAAGCCACCTGGTTAACCTCTCATGAGCAATTAGCTGTAGTTGCTTATGCGCTTGTCAGAGTGTTCTGAGACAGAGGGCGATAAATGCACCGATAAATGCGAGCTAGTTCGGTCGAGGTCCGGGTTTGAATTCTGGAAGGGAATCTCAAAGCTGATTAGAGATTCACCCTCGCTGCTGCATTTTAATCGTGTTATCTGGTCACTTCAGATGCATCGCGAGACCTCATAGCTGAGATGGCATACAGTGGTGCTTGAAAGTTTGTTACCCCCTTTAGAATTTTCTATATTTCTGCATAAATATAACCTAAAACATCATCAGATTTTCACACAAGTCCAATATTACATATCTGTGAGTAGCAAAAGTATGTGAACCTTTGCTTTCAGTATCTGGTCTGACTCCTTGTACAGCAATAATGCAACTAAACGTTTCCGGTAACTGTTGATCAGTCCTGCACATCGGCTTGGAGGAATATTACCCCGTTCCTCGGTACAGAACAGCTTCAACTCTGGGATGTTGGTGGATTTCCTCACATGAACTGCTTTCTTCAGGTTCTTCTACAACATTTCTATTAGATTAAGCTCAGGACTTTTACTTGGCCATTCCAAAACATTAACTTTATTCTTCTTTAACCATTCTTTGGTAGAATGACTTGTGTGCTTAGGGTCGTTGTCTTGCTGCATGACCCACTTTCTAGTATGCGTTATTACTATGTAAGTGATAACACACGATCGACTGTGCAGTTTATAGGAAAAGAATCCACGCTGGGGTGGTATGATGTAGCACAATGTGAAGCAGAGTGCATTATTATTGTATAACTGCACTGTCTGCAGTGTTTTATTCCACTTATACCGCAGCGATTTTCCAACGGTTCCATTGTTTCATTTATTGAGGAATGACACATCGCTCATTGTAACGGTTTATATTTAGATTTAATATTGTGGACTGTCTGTGAGCCAAGTTAGTTATGGTTATCACTTACGTTACAGCAGTGATAAACATTCATTCTCTCTTTCTTTCTTTCTCTACCTCTCTCTCTCTCTCTCTCTCTCTCTCACACACACACACACACACACAAATGCAGCTTGTCATTTTACTGATGAACCAGTTAGCATAAACTCCTCAGTCTAAACACTTTCCTTTGCTGGCAAACTTTGCAAAGTATCGTGCACGTTCTAACCAATCAGATTCAAGAATTCTACTGCGCTGTTGTATAAGGAACTGATAACAAATAAGAGCGAATGCATTAATATACAGTATACCTGTGATTTTGTCTTGCAGCCAGGACGACCGTCAGACATACTCTTTTAGAAAATTCATCAACACCTGGATGCTGACCAGTCAGATTTGAGAATTCAGTAGTGCAGTGTAGTGGTATAAATGTTAATAGCATGACCACCTCAGTGTACCTCCATTTGTTGTGTGATCTAGTTCTGTCATTGAGTATTCAGTATCACACACTGACTGGTTCAGTTCAGAACGCATCAGTGCCCTCACACACTCCTGGACCTTACCATACAATGACATCTCTGAACTACAGAAGTACACACCACACAGGCAGTCATGTAATAAGAGTCCCGTTGGTCAGCCTGTACATTATGCATGGCAAGTGATGAATAGTTCTTTGCATCTGTTCTCCGGGGCTGAAGTTAATTTATTAACCATGAAGCTGTACAGCACCTGGAGAGGAAACTGTCTGAGAGGTATATTGAGCTGCAGACACAAATGTATAGGGTTTTTCTTGTGTGTAATGATAAAAGTCCCTAAGGAGAGCAATTTCTTATCTGAAGTGACAGTGGTGAGATATTGCACCTAGAGAACACCTCTAAATCGAATAGTTCATTCTTTTATTGTGTGTGTGAAAGTGTACACTGAAAAGATCAGAGTTTTTTTTTCTTCTTCTTCTATGAATGAACGTGTATGAATATTCCATTATTTTTCCACGCACCCCTAATTTCATGTCGTGTCGACTCTTAAAGCCTGAACCAGAAGTGCAGCCGTCGTTCTCCTGCTCGTATTGACATACGATAATGCAACCAAAACACTGAGCTCCATTACTAATCAAGCTGCATTATTTATTTTCCCGCATTACTTATTCATTACTGTGGGTCTGTACGGAGCGACGGAACGCCTGTGCCAATACACTCCTGTGGAAAAAAAAAAATCCATATTAATCACGCCATGCAAATTTGAAACTGTATTTTCCTTCCAAATGAGCGGCTTCGCTTCATCGTTGGCCTCGATTACGGGCCGTTCATCTTTTCTGTGAAACGTAACAAGCGTCATATCAATGTTCGGAGAGTTATGAATGTGTAATCTGTGCGCAAATTCTTCTTTTATTCTGTCCATCCATCCATCTTCTATACCGCTTAATCCTTTTCAGGGTCGTGGGGAACCTGGAGCCCATCCCAGGGAGCACCGGGCACAAGGGGGGGGTACACACTGGACAGGGTGCCAATCCATCGCAGGGCGCAATCACATACGCACTCACACACCCATTCATACTCTACGGACACTTTAGACACGCCAATCAGCCTACCATGCATGTGTTTGGACTGGGGGAGGAAACCGGAGTACCCGGAGGAAACCCCCGCAGCACGGGGAGAACATGCAAACTCGGCACACACAGGTTGGGAATCAAACCCCCGACCCTGGAGGTGTGAGGCGAACGTGCTAACCACTAAGCCACCGTGCACCCTTGTTTTATTCTGTAACACACCTTATTGTGTGTATATGCTTTTGGTGTTTTGAGTGGTTTAGAAATCACTGAATGGATCTTACGACCTTGTGTGTAGGATCAGCTACTACGATGAACGAGTTCAGCTCTTTAAAGTCTTAAAGCCGTGACTCTGATGTGATGTGTAAGAGCTCTGAATCTGTAACGTGTCAAGAATGAATAAAATAAACAGACTTGTGAAAGAGAAGGAAGGTCAGCTAATCTTGTCATACACACACAAATTATATATGTATGTATGTAGGTGTGTGTATATATGTATTTATTTCACACGGTTCTGATAAAATGTCATTTAACATGAGGGAAGAAATCCCAATCTAGAATCAATGGATGGCATTTTTATGCTCTGGCACACATAAATAAATGCCATTTCGAAAAGGTGAGCTGTAACTCGGCTCCAGATTTACCTGCTGAGATCTTCCCTTGGAACGAGCTCATAGGTCAGCCATCATCACCACGGTTTTCCTAGTGCGTCATGATGCCCTTTGAAAATAGTTTTGTGTTGTGTGGAAATAGTTTTGGCATCTTATTGTAAGAAAACACAAGAGTATTTTGTACTTGGATGGATGGTTAGACCCACTGCTTCGGTCCTAATGAGATGTGAAGTTAGAAAGTTTAGTGCCGAGTCTGAATTTCTTTCAATTTCTTAGAGGACAAATCAAGATTGCTTAGATTGTACATTCTATTATTATTTAGTGGTTCGAACGTTTGCCTCACACCTCCAGGGTTGGAGGTTCGAATCCTGCCTTCTCTGTGTGTGTGCAGAGTTTGCATGCTCTTCCTGCGTTTGGGGGTTTCCTCCAGGTACTCCGGGTTCCTCCCCTAGTCCAAAGACATGTGTTGTAGGCTGATTGGCATGTCCAAATTGTCTGCAGTGTGTAAATGGTGGTGTGTGATTGTGCCCTGGGATGGGTTGGCACCCCGTCCAGTGTGTCCCACACCTTGTGTCCTGAGGTCCCAGGGATAGGCGCCAGGTTCCCACGTGACCTTGTGTAGGATAAGCAGCACTGAAAATGGATGGATATGCATCCTGCACACAATAGTGCTAGATTGTGTTCAGTTTAGCAAAATTAAACAACGCTGTTTTTCTCATTTTATAAATAATTACAGTTTAAAGTCCGTTATTTTACCGTTTATGTCCGTTATCTGCTACGAGCCAATTTTCTTCTGTTCTGTGGTGCATCATGGGACAGGTTTTGGTGTATTATTCAAGATTTTCCAGTATACTACATGGTTTCAAATTTCTCACCGTAGACACTCTCGGCACATGGCGGACTCCAAAATCCTCTAGAATAATACATAACTATGTGACACAGCTTTAGATCATAAGGGTCCGACACTTCATTCATCTAATTACCGAGACTTAAACAGGCTACAAGAAGGGAAAACTCGAAACTTGAAAGGGCAGTACTCCTCCAGGACTTTCGTTTGACGTCCCTGAGCGAGATGAATAGACAGAGGAAATGGCACCCGAGGGTTCGGATATTGATGCGGAGCAGTTCTGTAGCTCGAACAGCGGTAGCTCGACCAGGAAGATAGGTGATGAAAGGAGCGCAAAAAAGAAGGAGAGGGATAGATGCTCTGAAAATGAGCAACAGCCACAGGAAGGGGAGGAAGAGAGGCCAAGGGAGAGGAGGTGATGAGTAATAGAGGGATGAGATATAGAGATGAAGGGAGGGAATGAGGGATTGGCAGAGGGGGAATGGCAGAGAGGCGTCAAGCTGTGAAAGTGAGCTCTGCCAAGGACTGTTAGCCGTGCTGATGTCATCGCTGATGTCAGGTGAACAATGTCAGACGCTAGCTTCCGAGCCGATTGGCCAGAGAAGGAGACGGTTGTCGCACACAGACCTGGGTAGAAAATAGAGGGTGTTAGAATGCGTAGCTTTTTCCGACGATTATTTGAGGTCATCACTGATGTCCGTGATACGTGCCATCTTTGGCAATACGTTTGTGTGAGTGTGTGTGAGTGATTGCACACATCTCCAAGCCTTGAACTTGCTTCGCTGTTAGCAATGTCACACAGCTTCATGTCTCTCTTTCATCTCTCTTGATGTGCTCGTTTCCTGCAGTGGCAGCTGAGTGATAGCAATCAGCTTATCCATCAATCCTCGGCCCAAATAAACGGTCGGCCATGTTTCTCTACATGAAAATGGCAGCCGCACAACACGCCAATCATGGCACACCACCCAAACTGAAAGCACGTTATGAATATTCACGCTTAGAAAGCGATTAAAAAGTTTGTTCTAATCGAGAGCTTTTGCATTTTGATGCATCGCTTGTATGAGGATGGGAATAATTAATGTAAGATGTTTGAGAGGGTGCAGGAGCTGATTGATCTGTGTGGATGAAGATTGAGATTTATTCATATCTCTGTCTTCCCCGACTGAGTTCTTTGACCCCAGAGTTCCCCCTTCATTACCATATAAAGCAGATTTTTCTCAATTCTGAAGGAACGCAACTCGGGCTTAGAGAGAGAATGACAGAGATGAAAAGCAGGAATGGGTGCATGAAAGAAAAGAGCATTATATATGGTCACCTTTCCTCCCATCCTGGGGCACCTCCGGGCTGCAAAGCAAATCATATTCATAACAGTCGTAATTGTCGCCATGATAGCTCGGCTCTGTTTAATGCAGAATTTCCCATTTGTTGTCCGTCAAAGGAAGCCGTCTTTCTCTCAAAACTCTAGAATTCTTATTCACCTTATAGTGTAAAGATATCAGCCATACAAGAGCGGCATTAATTGCATCAGATTGCTTTTGTGGTTGTCGAGTTGTACTAGACGGTATTGATCAGTTCACTTTGCTTCATACTGCATTTACATCTGACTGTAGCTCTCAAGGGTGGCTGGTGGAATCTGTTCAAAATGAACAAACTGCCGTTCATGGTGAAATGTGATTTCGTTTAGAGACACTGCACTGAAAACGAAAGTAACTCTGTAATAAATAACAGATGAGTCAGAAACGATTGCATCTCCTTTACTTTCTTACAGCGGGCGCAGGGAATAAAATCGGCTGGGCCTTTGGCTTGGGCCTGGAAAGACTCGCCATGGTTCTGTTCGGCATTCCGGATATCCGACTCTTCTGGAGCAAAGACGAGCGCTTCCTGAAACAGTTTCGTCTGGCCAACATCAACGACTCTGTGACCTTTCAGGTATGATGAGATGCACTTTGAATGAGTGTGTGCACGTGCGCCCTATGCTCTCACACCCAGGTTTTTCAGGATATGCACTGGATCCACTGCTGTGGATCTGTGACCAAAATAAAGCACTTGGTGATGATGAAGGACGGAATATTAGCTCTCCAACAGTAGTTAATTCAATTTAGTAGCTTCCAAGATTGCTAACAAGCTAACAGATGTTAGGCTAAGTATTATTATCATGTAAGAAATCGAGCTCTAATGAGCAGCCCAAGTAGCAAACCTTGGTCCAATATGACCCATTGCATGGGAGCAACATGAAGACAAGTGCACTTTTGCCAGTGTTTGGGGAGTGCCAACATCACCACCCAAAATACACACTTGAACAACATTAGTTTCTTACCTACAGTCGGTAGCTGGCATTAGGCTAATTATTATATTATGTAAATCAGCGACCAAGATAGCTAATGTTAGGCTAGCTTTTAGATTGTACAAATTAGTGTTCCATGGTTCCTAGCAAGATAACTGAAATTTGGTTAACTTTTATATCATGTAATTCCAACCAAGCCCTAGCAAGATAAAATTTTAATTAAAAACTGTCTCTCTTCAGCATAACTATTGAATGGTAAATAGTCTGCACTTATATCGCTTATGTAGCACTTATATAGTGCTTTTTTACCTCAGCGGTTCTGGAAAGCACTTTACATTGTGTCTCATTCACCCATTCACACCAGTGGATGCAGAGCTGCTATGCAAGGTGATAGCCTGCCATTGGGAGAAACCTGGGGTTCAGTGTCTCGCTCAAGGACACTTCGGCATGTTGAGTCATGTGGGCCAGGTGTAGTCATGGTGGTCATATGAACCGCCAACTCTACAATTAGTGAACAACCCACTCTACCACCTGAGCCACAGCTGCCCTATTATGGTGTTTAAACCAGTAGCCAGGTTTGCTAACAAATGTTAGCCTTGACACTCCACGTTTAGAGTAGGCTAATTGGGTACAAAGAGTACATTTCTGTTTCCACCCAGGTGCATATAACTTTAAATACTATGACAATGTTATAAATGTGAAAAGGTGAGGCAGTTGTCTGAATTAAATAAAATTTAACATTAAAAATTAAATGACATGCCTAGTGGGAATCGCTGAGACCGGGACTACTTTCTATTGATCCTCTGTGCATAGCAGCCAGGATAAGCCTAAACTCTTTTGACATTTACCAGAAGAATGAATGTTCGATGCAATGTTCAGTCTCGTTTGACCACCGAGAAATGAGCAAATGGATCAGTTAGAAGCTGTGGTATAATTTCCTGCTTTTCCCTGCAGACCGGAGCTTTGTGAAACTCCCTGAAGCTGCCAGCACAATGAGCTGTTTACCGTTACACAAACCTCTATCGAGTGTCTGCCAGGTCACTTAATGAGTGTGTATAGCGAGATGCACGTACTGTGGAGAAACCTTTTGCTGCTGTTTATATCATTCCCTCAAACAGACTCAGACTCTAGATTCCGTTTATATCATCACCTCTGAAACTATGTGTTAAACGACATAGAACATGGAACATTTTGTATCAGACCACCCAACATGTAGGCGAGCAAAAATATTGGAACACGCGCCCGACAGATGTTTCTTGTTACCCAGCTGTGTCCTGTTAGATTGATTGTTTAAACAATAAACAGCTCTGATCATCTACTCTTGGTTTTAGCCTTCAGTTTCACCTGTGAAGACTGCATTTGTTGTTAAAAAAGCCAATAATAAGCCAGCATGAAGACCAGAGAGCTGTCTATGGGAGAAAATCAAGCCGTTGAGAAAAGAAAGAAAATCAATCAGGGGCATTGCAGAGACATTTGGAATACTAAATATAATAATTTGGAATGTATTGAAAAAGAAAGAAACCACTGGTGTACTGAGCGAGAGACACCGAACAGGTCGGCCAAGGAAAACAACAACAACAGCTGATGAGAGAAACACTGTGAGAGCTGTGAAGAAAAAACCCAAAACAACTTTGTAAAGTTTCCCAGCATTTGAAAGTGTTCAGGATGGAGTTTACACCTTCTGGTTTCTCAGTAAAATGCTGGGTTTGTTTGTGTTTTTGTACTATTAACCTCAAGAGACAGAAAAGAAGATGCTGCTGAGGGAATATAGCTGCTTATATCTGCTGTAACATAAATAATAGGCAGGAACTAACGTCTCATGGATGTTCCATGGTAATACATATAACTAAAGTATTTAATACTTCTTCTAATGAATTTTTTAAAAACTATAATCCAAATAAGCCAAATAATCAACACCTGTTAATGATAATGAGTCTTTATTAGTCACAGCACAGTGAAATTATTTTCTTCGCATACCCCAGCAAGTTGGGGTCAGAGTGCAGGGTCAGCCGTTAATGTTTATACCATCCATAAGTTAAATGAAGCCAATATTAACAGATTAATGAACATGTGTGGCAAAATTCAGAACTGAACCTGAAAAGCAAGCTTTATCATTTACACTCGGAGTTATCAACATTTAAAAACACGATGTATGTATGTATGTATGTTCATTTACGTTTGATTTTTAGTCTTTGATAGGATTGAATAAACATTGGTCAGTCCAGCTGTATTGCATTAGCATTTAAACAAACATCACTTGATGAACGTGTTAACTTACTTTGTTACTATTTGAACATTGCTTTTCTTTTGTTTTTTCTTTCTTTTCTTTTTTTTAACCGGTGCAGTGGCAGTTTTTCATACTTTAGCCAGTCTGAGTGCTCAAATGAATTCCATTGGAAGTTTTTAATCATAAAGTGTAGAGAGATTTTAAGAACTGAGTGAAATTTTCCAGCCAAAACTATTCTGTAAGTTACTATATATATATATTTTTAAAAAATATGGCTTTTGTTACTACTCTAGTAAAAAAAAAAAAAATCAAATCGTTCAATCTGAGCCAGCATTACTTATACAAAATGACAGACCATGGCCATGAAGTTCAGCTGACTGAAATTATTTTAATAGCTGTATTTATTAATCCAGGCATTTATCATTTGTTAACGTTAACTAATGCAGTAAATAATGTTAGTTAAAAGAACTTTAATGTAAAGCATTACCCAAAGCGCTGATGCAGTTATCTCCACAGTTTCTACACAGAAAATGATTTATATTTTAATACAGGAAGAAGGGGGGGGGGGGGGGGGGGGGGGGGGGGGGGGGGGATAAAAGCGCTTGCTTGCCTGAACAGGCTCATTAAACATGGAAGACGAATCTGTTCTGTTTACACAGTTTTAATCTTAATCATATTTTGCAGTACACTATAAAGACAGTTATATTACAGCACACAGCCGTTAGATGCACCGCAGCAGAGATTTCATCCATCTCTCGTCTCGACTATGAAAGATCTTGTTCTTGTATGCTGAGCGCCTGATCATTGGTATTCCCTCTCATACCTCTATTTGGAATTTCCCTCATCTTTAATTTTTTTCCAGGTCGACCAAGTACCTCACACACACACACACACACACACACACACACACACACACACACACACACACACTATCCTGTAGGGTCAGGAGTGTGAATCCAAGAATCCAGCTACAGCCATGCCATATTCCTACTGTGATGTGTGTTCGCTTTCTCTGGCCTGGACACTGTAATGAAACTTTTTTATTAGTACAGCAGTTGTAGTAATGCATTCATAAAACCAAAGATATCTCTGTTGTTATTATTATTATTATTATTATTATTATTATTATTATTATTATTATTATTTTGCTCAGCTTATAGCAAGCAGGGCAAGAATTCTGGAAAATGGTTAATTATACATTTTCCAGAATTGTTGCCCTGCTTGCTATTAGCTGAGCAAAATAGTAGTAGTAGTAATAATAATAATAATAATAATAATAATAATAATAATAACATAGAGATATCTTTGCTTTTATGATCTCGATCTTATGGGTCAGATTTTCTGCCTACATTGCACACCATCATCGCTACTTCAAGAAATATATTTCCGCCAAAACAACATAGAAATGTTTTTGTTAACTTTATAAACTAGGTGTTGCTGGTTTTCTGTAAAGATCAGGTATGGTAAATTAGGAGACAGTTTAACAAATGCGACTGTGAAAATGGCTATAGGTTATGAATAAGGACGGGTGTGATGTAATGGATTTAGAGAGACGGGTGTAAATGCAGTTAAAGCTTTTATTTAAGAGACGGGCAGACAAATCCAAATCGTAAAGCACAACCGTGGTCAAAAACCAGCGAGGAGTCAGGCAATCAGCAGACAGGCATAAACTGGGCTATAAACAGGATAGCCCAGTGAAACGAAGAAACGAGGATCAAAGGGCTTGGTATAGTAGAAACACTGACACGATACTTCGCCCTGAACGAAGACACATGAGTGGTGTGTGAATAATAATGATACGTGAGGGAAACATCCAATAACCTAACAGGGGTGGAGAGCAGATATAAACCATAACAAAACACATGTGTAGAAAGTAAACAAAGTCAGTGAAACCCGGAAGCGCACGCTGTCACGCTCAGCGCCGTGACAGACGTGACAACGGGTTTAAATATACGCATAGTTTTCCTAAGCATCTTCATTATTTTTTTATTATCTTCATTATTTGTTACATGTTAGAGGGGCAGAATTATCTTTAGGAAAATGTGCCTAGAGGCACGGTGGCTTAGTGGTTAACACTTTTGCCTCAGACCTCCAGGGTTGGGGTTCGATTCCCGCCTCCGCCCTGTGTGCGCAGAGTTTACATGTTTTCCCCGTGCTTCCTGCTTTTTCTCCGGTTTCCTCCCCCAGTCCAAAGACCTGCGTTGTAGGATGATTGGCATCTCTAAATTGTCCGTAGTGTGTGAATGTGTGATTGTGCCCTGCGATGGGTTGGCACCCCTTCCAGGGTGTCCCCCGCCTTTGTGCCCCGAGTCACTGGGAGTCCCCCGTGACCCTGTGAAGGATAAGCACTACAGAAAATGCACGAATGCATGGATGGAT